>NW_006920879.1:300889-485901 GCF_000417875.1 Pseudozyma flocculosa PF-1
CGGCGGCGGCAGCAGCTGCAGCGGCGGTCCCCGCGGCGGTTCCAGCCCCAGGCGAGGCAGGCACTGCCGACTCGGGCGATGCAGGGCCCACAGACGAGATCGACCTGGAGCGAGAGGGCGAGCTAAGCCTGGATGTGGCGGAGCGTATGCTCAAGTGGCATGCCGAGGCAATAGGGCGCTGTGTCGACCTCAGCAGCTCTTCCGAAGTGTGAGTCAGACCGCCATCGGCAGCGCCGCTGTGCTGTCCAGTCGAACTCTGGCTGACCACGCTCATCTCTGTCCGTCGGTATGTGCAGGCCCAAGACGACCTTCGCGCTGCTCAAGGTGTTGGCGTCGGCCTACATCAAGACGTACATCGAAACGGCGCTCGACTCGGCCCTCGCCACCGTCTCGCAGCACGACACGAGGGGGCCGCAGCTGCCAGACCTGTCGCTGATCGGAGTCATCCGCAACGTCGAGCTGCTCGTCTCCCTGTGGCAGCACTACGTCAACACAGCGCTGGTGCCGCTCGCCAGCACCAGCGTGACAATCCGCCGCGAAATGGTCATCTTCAACAACCACAACCTCCTACGCGTCGAGGGCAAGTGCGACGCGCTGATGCAGAAGCTGGCCGACAGTGGGTAGACCCGTGGCTAAACGCGGCGATTCCTGCCTGAGCGTCTCGACTGACCAGGCGTACTTCTCCCCCACTTTCCCGTCCGTTCCGTCTTTTAGACGTCGTCAACTACCTCGCCAACCGCCTCGCGACGCAGAAGAAGAACGACTTCACGCCCAAGAATGACGAGCTGGCCTTCTCGCGCATGAACACGGAGCCGTGCATGGCTTGCTCCGAGGCGCTCGAGAAGGTGCAGCAGATCGCCAGGAGCAGCCTCAGCTCCGCCGCCGCCGAGCCGTACATGCAGGCCAGCGTGAGCGTCGCGGGGCGACCGGGATCCGCAGGCACGCTGGCGTCGCGGTCTGCAGCCCACGACGACGAGGGCTCCGACTCGCTGGCTCACGGCTCCGCGGGCAGCATGTTGATGGGCAAGGCGAGCCTGAGCAGGAATGCCGAGAGCTTCCTGACCGAGGTCGGCGTCGCCTTCCACGGCCTGCTGCTCGAGCACCTGAGAAAGTTTACCGTCAGCCCGGCGGGCGGCCTGATGCTGACCAAGTGAGTGGGGCTGAAAGCGTACGAGCGAATCCACGGACGGCCATCGACTGACGTGTCTACGCCCTTTTACGCTTTGCAGGGACTTGGCCATGTACCAGGATGCCATCGGCACTTTTGGCATCCCCGCGCTCGCGGATCGCTTCGAGATGCTGCGGCAGCTTGGCAACCTCTTGTGAGTCAATTGAACCTGGAGGGCGGCCGCGTTGGCTGTGCGGCGATCGAGGCGCGTTCTGACCCGCTTGCCGCCCCGACGTCCCCTCCGAACAGCATTGTCCAAGCAAGCGTGCTCAAGTCGTACATGCGGGAGTCGCACCTCGTGAGTACCGCGGAGCCTCATCGGTACGAATCTGCGAGCGCCAAAGGGCGAAAGTTGAAATCTCCTCTGCTCTATGGACACCTTGCGTCTGCAGGCCAAGATCGACGAGCGGCTGCTGCGGCCCTACCTGCTGCGCCGGGCCGACTATGCACGCGAGGTGCGCGATCTCGATTCGGCGACGCCGCCCCTGCGCATGGGAGAAAACAGCGGCAGCGCGACTGGGCCGGGCAGCGGCGGTGCGACGTCGAGCGGGGCGGCTGCCGGGGCAGGCGGCGGCAGTGCGAGCGGCCGGGATCTGTTCGCCCACCTGCCCAACCTCATCACGGGCACGTCGACGCCGACCAGCGCCCATGGCGGCGGAGGCTCGGGTGCCGAGGCGATCAAGTCGCAGAGGCTGGCCGAGATCCTCAAAGACCTGGAGAGCTTTAGCAGCGCGGCGACCGGAACATCCGCGGCAGCAGCGGAAGGGGATGCTCGGATCGACGGTCAGACGTAGCAAGCGAGGGCCAGCCCAGTGCGGCGCTGGTATCAAGCGAGGAGCAGGCGAGTGCGGCGCTGGTATCAAGTGGTTCCGAGGTATTGCCAGAGGTTGACGAGGAGAGAACAGATCTACGGGAGAAGCCAAAGTCGATAGCGCGGGAGCCCATGACACGAACCGTTGCCGATCTACGAGTGGAGAGGAAGAGGGGGGGGGGGGGGGTGGCGCGCCTTTTCTATCCTTGCGCGCTTGACTCTCTACAACAGTGTGCTCTTGACGGTGCCGAGGATCTTGCGCTGTCCGGTGGCGGCGTCCATCTGCTTTGCCGAGTAGATGTAGGCCGGCTTGCCGAGGACGTCTTGGGGTTCGTTGCAGGTGATTTCGATGCTCTTTACGATGTTGCTGAAGGCCTTTGTGTTTGCGTTGGCCTGGGACCAGTCGATGTAGCCTCCGGCCCAGTCGCGGGTGCCGGCCGGGTAGGCGTCGGTGCCTGCGCCCCAGATCGAGACCTGGAGGCGGGCGGGCGTCGAGGGGAAGCGGTAGACGCCCGTGGCGGCGTCGAGGGTGTGCTTGCGGTAGACGGTGCGCACGACGACGCCGTCGATGGACCACTGCAGCCGGTTGGGCGACCAGTCGAGCGAGTACGAGTGGAAGTTGGAGCGGTCAAACGTGGCCGCGTTGGGCAGCGACGTCGGCGCAATGGTGCGCCCGTGCGTGTAGTCGCCGAAACCGTGCCAGAACTGTGGCGGTGATGGTAAGAGAGAGAGAGAGAGGGGAGCGAGAGGAGAGAAACGGGTCAGTCGTCTTGCTGCTGCTGCTGCTGCTGCGCTTCTTGGCGCGGCCACGACCGCGGGCACTCACGTAGTTTGTCTCTGCGTCCTGGCCGCTCGAGGTAGTAAACTCCCAGTCGACTTCGTCCTTGCTGTTGGACATGCTGATGAAAGTGGCCACGACGCCAGCGGCGGCCTGGTGGCGCATCACGACGGTTGCCTTTCCGTAGTACCAGTACCTGGTGGTGCTGAGCCTGGTACCCCCAGCGGCGGGACCGTCCTTTGTGAGGCGGAGGGAGACGCCCGTCTTGCCGGCGACGGCGGTACCGGAATCGAGCGTCATCTGGGCCTGGTTGGGGTCGCCGTTGAAGGATCCGAGGGCGACAAAGGGGCGCTTGGACGCGGTGAAGTCGATGTACTGCGCCTCGCACCGCGGCATGGGGCGGCACGACGAGGGCGAAAACGACGAGTCCGGATTGCACCCGCCCAGGCAGTGGGCCGACGTGGTGCCGCAGTAGGCAAACTCAGAGCAGCACGGCGCCGCCGCTCCGCACTTGTTGGCCGCCGAGCACGACTGGGCGCCGACCTGGCTCAGCAGCGCGAGGCCGAGGAGGACGACGGATAGGAGCAGGCGGTACCTTGTCGTCGTCGTGGGCGTCATCTTTGGTCTAAGCAGGGCGGGGGCCGAGGACGGTGGAAGGGGGGAAAGAGATTGGGGGGACGAGGACACGGGCGGCGGCGTCGTGGGGATGCCGCCATGATATACAAGTTTCCACCAGCCCCTGTCGCCTGCCGAATAGGATCAAGGTCAAGCAAGTCAAGATCAAGATCACGGCGGCGTTCGAGGAACGAGGAACGGACAACGAAGCTGCAAAGGTCGCAGGCTGAGCCTGCGGGATCGGCAAGCGGCTGTTCAAGTCCCGCTGCCGCTGCACATGATGATACGCATATGTACATGCACCTGTTGCCGGCGTGGGTGCAGCGTGGTCAGGGGATAGCGAGGAGCCCAAGCAAAGCGACGATCATCTGGACGCTGATGCCCGCTGAGCAAGAGGGAGCCTCGACGGCGAGGTCCGGCCATGAGCGTGGGAGCCAAGCACCTGCCTGGGACGAGCGGGTCTTTTGATCAAGGCAGAAGAGGAAGGAGGAGGACGAGTCGGTGGCCCGGTGGCGTCGTCGTTGGCTGAGCAAGTCTAGGGAGCAGCAGACAGGCAGACAGGCAGGCAAGCAGGCAGGCAGGCAGGCAGGCAGGCAGGCAGGCAGGCAGGCATACAAGCGAACGGGAGCGATGGGCGCAGGATCGTCGTCGGCGCGCAGGCACGACCTCAAAGACGTTCTTCTGAAGAAGCAAGCAAGGCGGCGTGCGTGCTCGGCCTCGGCCTCGGCGTGCGCGTGGCCTGACTGCTTGCCTGGCCTGGCTGTGCCACGGCCCACGAGGGGTTTCGAGCTTTGCCAAGTTTTGAAAATCCTCTTGGCTCGCGAAAGCTGACGGGCTGGCGTTTTTTTAAAAACGCCTCACTACCAAGTTGCGCATTTTTGAATCAGCGCTCAGCGGGGCCAGGCCGACCCTCCCGCCAAAGGGGTTGGCCACTAGCAAGCTGCTGCGCCGCACAGGTCTCATTTTGGAAGCCTCGAGTTTCTTGCTGCACGTTTGTTCGAAGGAAAAAGTTAGCTTTCAAAGTCTAGCCCCTCGGTCTCTTTTTTGATTTTTAAAAAAAGACAGCCGCATCCAAAACGTTGGAACACGCCACGGTACGCTGGCGGTGTTTGAAAGGCGTCGGTGGGTTCGGAAGCCAGGACAGACAGGCGGCCCGGCCCCTTCGGTCGCAGCGCATCCCGCTGGGCGCAGTCGACGACGCCTGGTGCCTCTCTCGCGCGAGACGAGGGCGAGGCCCACTTTACGACGCGGCGCGCTCCCTGGGACCAACACCTCGCGAGGAGCTCCACATCGGCCCTGGCAGGCTCGACTTGCGAGGGCAGAGCAAAGGCAGCTGCCAACCAACCATCCCCTCATCGACCGCCGTCAACCCCGACCGCAACGCACCACCGCGCACCATGGACCGCTCCTACTGGAGCATCGACTCAATCATCGCAGACGCATCCAAGCTGCCCTGCACATTCAACATCGACGTGCACAACCTCGGCCACCTCCAGTCCACCGACGAGGACGACATCAAGCAGCACGCCCGCCTCGAACTTCCCTTTTGGCTCGCAGAGCTCCTCGCCCTCAAGTGCGTCCTCCGCATCCCTCTTGCAATGCCCCTGTATCCCACGTCACTGACGCTGCCTTCCTCCTTGCCCCTCGCCCTGGTGGCCACGCAGCGATGTCGTCTCCCTCACCATGCCAAAGGCCTATGGTCCCAGGGTGAAGGCCGCCCTCGACGCCAACCCGACCAGCGTGCAGCTGCGCCAGCAGAACAACAACTGGTACGCCCTCGGTATGAGGCTCGCCAATCTGTGAGTGTCACGGCCGAGATTGCCCTTCGTACACTTCGACCTACCCACTCACACGCCGCCTCCCCGCCCTCATCCAGGATGGACTCCGACGAACTCATGGATGTCCTCTCAAAGGTGAGCGTGCCTACGGTTCCTCTTGCTGTCCATATATCAACCCCTTCTTTGACGCTTCGTTCCTTGTTCCTCGACGACGAGACTCCTCTCGCTTCGCTCCTCAGGCCTACACCGGTCGCCTCGCACAGATCTACGAGCAGACCCAGCACCTCTCGTCGAGCAGCAGCAACAGCGGCGGCGGAGCCGGCTCGTCTTCCAGCTCGTCAAACAAGCAACAAGGCGCCAACACAGGCTCGTCGACCAATCGATCGGGTCAACCTGGCGGTGGCGGCGGCGACGACGACGATCCGCTGACGGCATCCGCTGCGGCCATCGCAGCCATGGTCCACGACGGTCCGGCACTGGGCAGCAGCGCCGGATCGGGCATGAGCGCCGAGATGGCGGAGTTCTTCAACGGTCTCGACGACGCGGAGCGGAATCGTGAGTAGCGTCGTGCGGTGTCCCTTGATCGACTTGGGGCGGCGGACGGCGTGCTGACCGGCTGGCTTTGTCAACGTCTCGTTCACGTCATCAGTGCTGTCAAGGGGCCACCAGGCTGCTCGGATGATGAAGGAGTACCTGGCCGCTGCTGCGCCACGATGACGGGCGGCCAGTGCGTCGCCCGCTGTCATTTCGCCCTTCTCGCCCCTCTACTTGGGTCCTGTTCATCCCGCTCTGCCTTCTCACTCGCTGTACTTTTAGCTCGCATTCCCATCGCATCGCATCCGGCGTGGACTGTGAGTGCGCGGTGCGCTGTATGTGGCAGACGAAGACGTGCGGTCCAGCGGGGGGATGCCCAAGCTTGAACGCGATGTCCCGCCCTGGCCAGCTCTCACTCGACTCGACGCGTAGGGCAGCCTCCACTTGCCGCTTTCCGCTGCTTCCCATCCTCTCCCCCGCACCACCACCCACCCCTTGTCGCCTCACCCACCTTCTCTCATAACCTCACCACCACCACCAACACCGCAATCACCACAACCACCACCGCCACCACAACCACCACCGCCACCACCACCGCTTATGTGCCTTAGACAAGATGGAGAGCAAACTACCCACCCTTCACCCTCTACCGCTCTTCTCGTCGTCGCACCACGCTCAAGGCAGCAACATCCTCGCACCGTCGATTGAGTGGAAGGACTTCCATCCCCCTCCACGACGCGAGGGCGCGAGCGGGACCAAACGACGACGTCTCTCGTCTTCCAGCTCCTCCTCCTCCGCCTCCTCCTCGTCCTCCTCTTCCGCAGAATCAACCTCAGGACCCCGACAGTCCAACCCCCCATCGTCGCAGCCACCACCAGCGCCAGCGGCAAAGAGGCTGACGACAAAGGAGGCACGCACCATTGCACGCGTGCTGCCCCCCTTTTCGCTGCCCTCGAGACACAGCCTCAGCCGACCTTCGCCAGCCGACGTCGAGAATGCCGACAAGGTCGTCGCGCTCCTCCCTGCCCTCCTCCCGGGTCGGCGCGGGGAGAGCGAGGAGGACGCCGAGTTTCTCAGGCGCGTCATCCTCCATGCCCGCCGGGGCGCCGAGGGACGTGTCGTCTGGCCACGCTGGGCCTTTGTTGCTCCACAGCCCCGCTCCGGCGATACGGCGACGGGCGAAGGGAAGAAGGAGGAGGGGGAGGATTGGCAGATGCGAAGCGATCGGGGCATGCAGATGCCGCCGACGACGACGGGGAGGAGAAGGAGTAGAAGGGGCGAGGAGGATATCAAGTTCCCCATGCCCTCGTTTTGGGTGCGGAAGAAGAAGGTGTCGGACGGAGAGGAGGCGGTGGAGGTCGGGGAGGCGGGGAAGCAAGAGGCGAAGCAGGACGAGGCGCAAGAGGATGGAGAGCTGCCTGCCCAGCATCTCGACGAGGGACCGGACCAGCAATCGGTGACACTGGGGCAGCACGTCGACGATGCGCTTACAAAAGAGGAGGAGGAGGAGGAGCCGTCAGACGGCCGCTCTCAAACCGTGGCGCGGCCGACTGTGGATACCGCGACTCGAGCCGTCACAACCACCACCACCATCGCCGCTGCCGCTTCTTTGAGCAGCGTCACTCCTTCGACGACGACGGCGGTGATCTCGTCGTCCACCCCGCCTCCACCGCGCCCAGCAGAAGCCGGAGGAGGAGCGGGGAGCACGAAGGTGCGGTCCCGACTTTCGCGCTGGTTCACTTCGGGCCGCGGGATCGTCGAGAGTCTACTCGTCTCGCGTTCCCCATCTTCTCCCGCCTCGTCGTCCCGCCAGCAACCGAAACGCCGTCGCGTCGTCGACCCGCAACCGCCGCAACGACCGCGGCACGAGCAGGCCTCGTCGGCGTTGCACCACGCACACCTAGAGGCGGGCACGTCGCGCGGTGGCGCCCTGGTTCGTTCCAACATGCGTCCCCGCCCCGCTCGTCAGTCGGCTACCCTCGCTCGATCCCTCGTTTCGCTCGCCTATGCCCAACCTTTCGATTCGGACAAGAGGATCGGACGTCGATCGACCCGCCGAGAGGGTACGGCTGCAAAGCGTTAGCGAGGAACGAATCATGCGGCATTCATTAAAAGTACAAGGCAAAGGCGGGCGCCCCGACGAGATCGGCCCGCTCGCCCACACGCCGACATCGCCTCACTCGATGGTCAGCCACTGCCGATGCAGCTCCTGGGCGAGATGCGGCGAGCCGTTGAGGGTATAGATGAGCGAGAGGTTGAAGGCGGCCTCGCGGTGCATCGCGAATCCCACCGCCGGGGCCTCGTCATCGCTGCCGCTGCCGCCGCCGTTGATGCGGCGCCTGTCGCGCGAAGCAGAGGCGAGGGCGAGGACGCGCTCGTAGTGCGGCACGGCGAGGTGGAGCAGGCCAAGGTGGTGCAGCAGCCGGCCGTGGTTGTACTCGACCTCCTGACACGTATCGTCGTCGACGGCCAGGCCGAGGTTGCGCTTGTAGAGCTGGAAAAAGGCCAGGGCCTGACGTCGCCATCGCGAGGGACGCGGGAGGATGCAATGCCAGGCTCAGCGAAGTGTCTCGCAGCAGCGCACGGCTCCAAGAAAGAAAACCTACCTGAAGGAACAGATGGTGGCGATTGTCGGCCTGTCGGTTGGTGGAGCGGCCCACGAATGCCACGGCGGCGCAGAGGCAGATGAGCGGATCGTTCTGCTGGATCGCAAAGGCCCTTGCAAAGAAGGCTGCGCGAGCGCGGAGCCAGGACAAGGTGCAAGGCACGACAAGGCGGGTCAGCATGCCTCACAGCGCGACTGGCGCCAATGGCCGCCCATCGATCGGACTTACCTCCCGGTGCCTGGTAACCGCCAGAGGCGAGCAGCATGTAGCCGTAAGACGTCTCTGCGATCGGGCTCGGCTTGCTCGGCTTGGCTAGGCGGATGCGCAGCGCCTCGCTCGGCTCAGCGCCCTTGGGAACCTGCATGGCGGCGGTCGCGTCGGTCGCAGAGGCTGCGGCTGCGGCTGCCGCGCCTCTTCGCGGGTGGGCGCCGCCGTGGGGCGAGCCGTTTTCGTCGACGTCCCTGCCCATATCATCATCGTCGTCGTCTTCGTCGTCGTCGTGCGCGTCGTCACCGCTCCTCCCGCCCTCGCCCTCGCCCTCACCGGCCGCCTCGGCGCCCGTCTTGTCGCCTGCATCGTCGTACGTCGAGCTGAGGAAGATGTGGTGCGGGATGATGTAGTGGTGGGTCTTGTCGCTAAAGTAGCACGTCAGGCCGTGGACGATGGCTTCGATCTGCCTCATCCTTCGCTGATAGAACTTGACGTCCGGGTTGTGCACGAAGCGTGACAGCGACTGCTGGCCAAGGGCATTGGTGATTGAGGCCAGCAGGCGGATCGGCTGGTCGTGAAATTGATGCTCTTGGCAGAGCCATCGGATGCAGCGGAAGATGGTGTCGTAGTCGCGGGCGTATAGGGCGCACGAGAGCCAGGCCAGGCGCACCGTCATTGTGCGCCGGTACGAGCCCTTGACGACATTGCAGTCGAGGAAGCCCTGCATCACCTCGTTGACCATGGCCTGCTCGCCGCCAATCTTGGTCAGGACCATGGCGTATCTTGCGAAGAGATCGACCCAGTCCTCGATGGGGATGCCGCGGAAGCGCGCCTGGTCGAGCTGCTTCTGGAACGAGGTCTCCATGGCGCCGATCTCGGTGTGTTCTGCCTCGATCTCCTCTTCGAACATCGAGTCTTGAAGCCGGTACAGGAGATTCTGCGCCTGCGACCGGATCCTGCTGATCCCCGAGCCGGTCGGCGCGCGCAGGATCCTCGGCCGTCCCCTCGGACGGGTCCCCCGCTTGCTGCGCGCCTTCTTGCTCGTGTGCAGCTTCTTGGTATTGCGGAAACTCTCGACCAGGGCGCTGGCCTCCTCGAGCCACTGCCGCGTGGACCGGTAGCGGGCGTGGCGCTCCGCAGCGCTTTCGCCGGAGCCGTAGAGGCCGGCGCCGTCGTCCTCCTCGGCCAGCGTCAGCGGCACGTCCGTTCTCCAGAAGCCATCGATGAAGACATGGCCCTCGAGCAGCTCCAGCCTTCGCCAGCAGAGGAGCGTCTCCTCTTCGCGCTTCCTCTCGATCTTGAGCCGCTGCTCGCGATCGTAGTTCATGCGCGCCCTCCCTTCGGCCGGCCTCGGCTTGATTTGCGGCGCGAGCTCGTCAAAGAACGACATCTGCGTGCCGCCGACGGCTGCCTCGGCCGCCATTGCGGCATCGCCATCCTGGTCCCTTCCCTGCTCGGCCGCCTCTGCCTGCTTCTGCGCCTGGAGCACGCGCACGACGGTGCGGAGCGTCTCGAGCGACTTGTCCCGCTCGCCCATCTCCTCGTACACCTCGGCCAGGGCCATCTGCCACTCGAGGTTGTCCGAAGCATGTTCGATCAGGGCCTCGTAGTACTGGGCGGCGGAATCGAGCCTGCCCAACGCATGCGAGCAGGCCGCCAGCTTGGCGTGGATCTCGATGTCGTCGATGACCGTAAGGGCGGCCGAGACGAGCTCCTGGTACACATCAAGCGCCGCATCCCAAAGCTTGTTCTCGAAGAGGCAGTCGGCGACATCCTTGAGGATGTTGGGCGCGTCTTCCGGTCCCGCCTCGATCAGCAGCTCAAAGTGACGCATCGCCTCGTCGACGTCGTTGATCATCATGCGCGCCTTGCCGAGTCGCAGGCGGATCTCGGGATCGATCGGGTGAGGGGGCGCCATCTCGACCATCCTTCCGTACCCGCCCTGCTGGCGACTCTGGGAAAACTCGTCGTTGCGGTCCTCGTCAAACTCGCGGTCGTCATCGACGGCGTCCCAGAAGGTTTCGGACGCCCGGCCATGGAGCCAGCGGACCGTCTGGCGGACCACGGCAATCGTCTCGACAGGCTTCCGGTCCATCAGGAGGAGGTCGGCGAGCGTGACGATTTCCGCGACGTTGAACTGGTTGACTGGTGCGTCCGGGTCGTCGTCGAGCACGGTAGGATCGGGATAGGTCGCCTTGCTGTGCTCGAGGAATTCCTCCATCACGGCAATGGCACGGCCGTAGCTCTTCAGGCCGACGAGGACCGGCACCAGCTCGCGAACGACGGATGCGTCGTGCGGCAGCAGCTTGAGCAAGTCGAAGAAGCCGTTAGCGGCAGCCTTTGCGTCGCCGAGGTCGCGCAGCATGGTGGCGCGGTCCCAGATGCTGTTGACGTCGGTCCGATCGAGCCTGATGGCCTGCGACAGGCAAAAGACAGCCTGGCGGACGAGGCCGATATGGTAGGAGCGGTAGGCGAGGTCCCTCCATTCTGCCATGGCCCGCGGTTGGAGATGTGCGCCGACGATTCTGGCCTGGATGGCCTTTTCCTCGTCGCCGAGCTCTGCGTGGATGATACCGAGCATATGCCAGGCCTGAAGGGCGGTGGGATCGATGCGAACGATCTCCTCGAGCTTGTCCATTGCCTCCAGGAGGAAGTGGTCGACGTAAAGCATGGTGGCCTGCGCGATGAGGTCCCTCACCTCGAGCGAGAGGTTCGCCTCTTTGAACGTGCGCTTCACGCGCTTCTTCTTGTTGAATCCAGCGGCGGCGCGGAGCTCGGCCTCGAACTCGGCAGTCTCCTGCTCGATGGACGTGTCCCAGGTCTTGCGTAGTGCGCCTGTCTGTCTCGAGGTGTCCTGGAGGGAGCTGACGAGGCGAGCGAAGCTCTCGCTCTCGAAGTCGACGTCTTGATCCGTGGCCTCGGTGTTGCCATCAAGGGTCAGGCCCAATGGATCGAGGAGCGCAGGATCGATGCCGATGGAACCGCGTCCGCCCCTGCCCGCCGGTTGGCGGCGTCGGGGCGGGCCGTTCTGGTCGCTGGAACTGTTGTCGTCGTGGTCATCGTCGTCGTCGGTGCTGTCATCTTCGGAGGATCCGGACTCGGATGTAGAGCCCGAGGAGGAGCCTGACTCCGAGTCCGAGTCCGAGTCGCTTTCGGCAGCGGCCCGAGGTGTTCGGACGGACCTTTGGACGCTGCGCTTTGGCGTTGTGGTTTTGGTGCGGGCGCCCGACTTTTTTCCAGTGGCGGACTCGGGCACGTACTCGTCGGCCGAGTCGTCGTCGGCCTCGTCGTAGAGAGGCATGCGCTCTTCGGTGTCATCGATCCACGCAGCGGGTGAGGGGCTGTAAGCGTCTGCCAAGGGACGCTTGCGCGCCGAGGAGCGCGAAGGTCCGGCACGCGGGGTGGGTGACGAGGTCGACATGGTGCGGATGGGCCTGGGCGCCTTTAGGCTGAGGTGGGCGATGGCGGATGGGCGGGCAAAGAGTCATGCCGCCGTGTCGGGCAGGGTGGTAGAAGGCGGCACGGAGCAGGCGGATGGCGGGTGAAGGAAGTAGAGTAGTGGTGGTGCTGAGTGAAGGCAGGGTGCCCCCGTCGGAGAGAGGGCCGAACTGAGCCTGCTGGCTGGCCAGCCTGCGTTGAGCCTAGGCTGCTGCTGGATGGCCCTCCGCCCCCAAACCAGCGACAGGGTCCAAGCTCGACCTGATGCCCGCCCCTCCTGCCTAGCTCTTCTTGCTCCACACCAGGTCCAGGTCAAGAGGTCGGGCGCGGCGCGGTGACGGCTCAGCGGCGTTTTGACCTCGGATCCGAAAGAATGCGCAGGGTCGCTCGCCAGCCAGCCAAAAGGCCGCCCTGCCAGGTCCAAGCGGAAAGGGTGGCCAGGCAGTGGCCAACAGGCAGGCTGCCATGTCAAGCGTTGCGCCCGCCCTCTCTCTCTGTCTCCTTCTTGGCCCAACTCATCCATCGCATTGCCTTCATCCTCCCATCTCCTCGTCCCTGGCACGCCTCGCCCTTGCTGCATCCTCAAGGCTCGAGGCCTATCCGCAACCCGCTACTGCCTCTGTACGCCCCTTCCCGCCCATACCTCCGCCGGTCGCAAACACGCCCGCCCGTGTTCCGACGAGGATGAGCTTCCTCTCCGCCCAGTTGGCCGCCTCGGCCAACCAAGCTCAGCAGCAGATGGCGCGCAATGATCCAGATGCAGCGGCACCGCCGTATCCACAGTCCCCTGACCCGACGCTCCCCGACCCCAAATGGCTAGAGGGACTCGAATCGCACCCCATCTTCAGCGGCACCGCTGCGGCTCACACCACAAACCACCCTCACCTCGCACAGCACTCCACCAACCCTCGCCTCATGGCCGTCAGGAACACCGACCTCATCCTCGCCGCAAACGGCGAGGTCCGCATCGCCTCTCTCCTCGATGCAAAGGCGTCCGTCAAGCACCAGCCCATGTCCCCCTCCCCCTCCACCTCGAGCTCCGGCCTGTCTTACAAGGTCCTCGAGCCCACCGACCCTGCCCACATCGACTGGGAGATCCGACACCTCCTCGTCAATCCGACTGGAAAGCTGCTCGCAGTCGTCGGCGAGTACACCGTCACGCTCCTCGTCCTGCCACGCTCTGGCTACAGCAAGCAAGTCGGCGGCGAGATTGCCTCCCGCTCCGTCCCCGTCGCGCCCTACTACCACTCCGTCCACGGCCTGAATCGCATCGCAAAGGTGCAGTGGCACCCATGGGGCGAGGCAGGCACCAGCCTCCTCGTGCTCACCGACGACGGCCTCCTCCGCGAGTACGACGTCTCACGGGACACGGAAGAGCCGCAGCAGGTCGTGTCGCTCCTGCCTCGCACCCACACCTCCGGCGCCAGTCACCTCCACAGCCGCTCTCGCTCGGCCACGCCCACCGCCGCTTCCCTGGCAGCATCCATCTACTCCTCCCCCGTGCCCTTCCGCAAGGGGCAAGAGGCTTCCGCAGCCTCGCCGTCTAGGAGCCGAGCGGGCACTCCCGGCATACACTCGTCCTTTGGCCTCACGGCCGATGACGACGACTCCCGCATCGCCGTCAGCTTCACTCTCTGCATCACGCAGACGTCGACCAGCGCTCGCACCATGTTTGACGACATCGAAGACGAGGCTTGGGCGTCCAAGGCCAAGTCCTCGCGCCGCGCCGACGACTGGTCGGCCTTTACCGTGCTGGGCCTCATGAAGAACGGAGACGTTTGGGCTATCTGCCCCTTTATGCCCCGCAACGCCATGGTGCCGCCCTCGTACATCCACCTGCTATCCCGCCTCACGACGCTGAAGCTCTCCGCCACCGACGGGAGCCAGGCCGAGGGAGGCGATGCCGAGCTCGAGTCCGAGATGCGACTGCGCTTCCTCAACGCCCTCCTGAAGCAAGTCGGCGATAAATCGGGCGGACAGCGCGAACGATCCGCCAGCCGCGCTCGCTCGGCGGCCACGCCGGGCCCGGACCGTGCTAGCCGCTACAGGTCGACATCTGCCATGGACCTCGACCGGCTGTCTGCCTTGCCCGACGGCGCAGACCCGGCCGCCGACGATGCTCTCGACGTCAGCCACGACATTCCGATACGTCTGCACCCTCCTTCTTGGGCCTTCGCCGAGGAGATCGCTTCCTCTGGTGGCAAGAATGCACCTCGGGCCCAAGGGCCGTTCTTGCTCAGGCCGGCGCCCGTGGAGCTGTGCGACGAAAGGGAGAGCGCCGCCTGCGACATTGCCTGGTCGTGGCTCGATAGGCTGGGTCAGCCCGGCACGAGCCAGGGCAGCATCTCCGGCCTCGGCATCGTCGCGCTCGTCGGCCACGACGGCCGCGTCGACGTCGGCGTGCTGCTCGAGCCGGTCGAGCCTAAGTGGGGGAAGGGCGAGTCGCGCCAGCGCGCTGCGCGCAAGAGCGCCAAGCCGGTGCGCACCAATCGCTATGGCCTCTCGGACACTGAGGACGAGGGCGACGAGAGCGTCGCGCTCGACTTTGACAGCCTGACCTTGTCGAGCAACGAGGCGCTGCCGACGCTGCTGATGTACGAGACTATCGATCTCGGATTGCTCGACTCGGTGATGGAGTCGAGCAAGCACGGCCAGAGCGAGAGCTCCGACGTCCTGCTCGACGCGTCTGCGCGCAATCGCCCCTGCTTTGTCGCGGACCCGCTCTACCGCGACACGCTCTACGTCTACCACGCCCTCGGCGCCCAGTGCCTTGGCTTCGCCAGGTGGGCCGGCAAGCTCATCGACGTGCTCAACCTGCCCTCTGAAGAGGACCTGGAGCTCGAACAGCAGGACGGTCAGCAGGGCCGGGAGAAGGCCCTGACCAAGCTGCTGCACCACGGCGAGACGACTGAGGTCGTCTGGATCGTCAAGACGGTTACGGCGGGCGAGGCAAGCGCGCCATCGATGAATCCGATCGTGGCGGTCTGCATCCTCTCGGACGTCTACCTATCGTACTCCTTCATGGCGGTAACTCAGGACCTGCAGCTCGTCGCACTCGAGCTGAGCCTGAGGATCGACACCGACGACCTTGTCTCCCGCGGCGCTGCGCAGGGACCTCGCCGCGGCACGGCAGCCGACGCTGCGACTCGCCCGGACCGCCCGCGAGCCTACGTCTCGCTGCTCGGCGACGGGACGCCATTCACGCCGCCCGCGCTCTTCAACCAGAGCGGTACGCTCAAGGGTCTGCCATCCCAGCCACGCCGCGCGGCCGCGGGCTCTGGGGACGGGTCTTCGTCGTCGTCGGAGCTTCAGGTGACTCCGGACACGCTGAGGCAGCTGGGCAAGACGGTGGAGGGCTACCGCGTCGAGATCCGCGACGTGGTGCAGGCGGGCAACGCGGTGCAGGCGCGGCTGGACCTGCAGGTGCGCGAGATGACGCGGATGCTCGACAAGCTCGACGCGATCCGCAAGCGGTGCGAGCGCGTCTCGGGCGCTGGCGGGCTCGACGAGAGGCTGCGGCGCATCCGGGCGCGCCAGCATGAGCTGACGAGACGGACGGACAAGGCGCTGCAGAAGCTCATGGATCGCCACCAGCCCAGCCTGAGCATCTACGAGAAGCGGTGGTTCGACGAGCTGGGCCGCATCGCCAAGGAGGTCGGCGTCGTTGCGGACGGCAAAGCGGACAAGGACGGCAAGGCCACGACGACGACGACGACGACGACGACGACGTCGGGTGGAGGAGGATTGAAGGCCAAGTCGGAGCTGCTGCAGCACCACCTCAACCTGCTACGTCCGTCGCTGCAGCAGATGGTCGAGGAAAAGCAGAAGGCCGCGCGCGCCCAGCAGAGGCAGGTGGCCAAGGACACCTTTAGCCAGGAAGCCAACGTCGCGAGCGGCGGTGGTGCTGGTGTGGGCGGAATGGGGAGGGAGCAGCTGAGGAGGGTCGAGATGATGCTCGGCAGCGAGACTAGGCTCCTCACCGAGGCCAAAGCCAAGATCCTCGAGCTCAACGCCAGGATCGCAAAGGTCCAGATGCAGGTTTAGCTTGCGTTCGACATCAGTTCGTCGGACAGACGAGTCAACAGCCACGAGATCGAAACCGTCGAGCTTTGTAGCAATATCGTGATCCGGACCGCGTTGGGCGATCCTCTTTTGATGATGGGCCAGGTCGACGAATCCATCCCCTCGATATCCCCTCACTCGCCTTGCTGCCCTTCGGTTCCTTCACGCTCGACACGCGCGGCTGGCTGCGCATCAGCGACATCGTTGCCCGTGGGAGAGCGTACATGGCATCGTCAACGTGGACTGGTTATGTACAGCGAAGAGAGGTTGGAAATCTGGGTAAAGGGCGAGCTGGGAGATTGGGTTAGGAGGGGATTAGAGGATGGAGCAAGAGGATGGAATCGAGCGAGGAGCAGGCCATCGAGCGATTGGCAGGGAGCAGTGTGGAGAGGAAGGAAGGGCAAGGGCAGTCGTGAAGGGCCCGGAACAAATACAATCCGCCGTTCGAGTCGTTTGCCAAGGCGCAAGTGGCCGCGTGCGTGATGCTCGTCGCGAGTTCAGGAGTAAGCGTGGGCGAAACCAGAGCGGATCTTGACCGTCGCAGCTCGATGCCCGCTGTTGGACCGCCTTGGGTATATGGAATCGGTCGGCCCAGACAGCGGCACAAGGCGGGCGTGACGGCCAAGCGCACCCGATCACCGCGGCTGCTGCTGCTTCTGCTGCTGCTGCTGCCGCCGCGCACTTAGTCTCGACCGGTGCAGCATGAGATGAGATAGGGCACGATCGAGAGGACGCAGCCAACAAAGGCGGCCCAGATGAACCAGAGGGCGTTTCCGTAGTCGAGGTTGAGGCCGTACTGGTTGCCGATGGCGTCGCGGGCCTTTGTGTAGATTGCCGTCTCGATGGCCGCGCCGACGCCAAGGGCCAGGGCGGCCAGGAAGGCGAAGATGGCGGCACCGAAGAAGCCGAACCGGTTGGCGGTGAATCCCGTCAGCCAGGCGAGGCCGGTGAGGATGGTGCCGATGAAAATGAGCCAGAAGGCGGCCTGCGAGTACTTGCGGAGGTAGTCCGAGTCCGTGAACGTGTTCTGGGGCAGGAAGCTCTGCACCTCGTTCCGCGCGCCCTGAGGAGTGTCGGCCAGGCTGATAAAGAGACAGATGAGCAGTCACGTATCGGAGCGCGAGAGGGTGGGTCAGTCTACTCGTCCCGCTGTGTCATCTGCCAGATGGATAAGGGAACGGCTCGACATGGACGCCGCCTTGGATACTCACAGCGCGTTGACAGGGTCCCACTTGAAGTTGAACGTGCTGTCGACGCAGTCACGGTTGCTGCCGCTGGGCTCACCGCCGCAGTAGTTGTAGAGGCCCCACTGGTAGTCGCGCTTGATGCCGTTGCCGGCAGCGATGGTCGAGCGCTGGTCCGAGGCGTACAGGTTGTTGGGTGCGGCGCCGCCAGAGCGCGAGATGGCGTCCTGGAGTCCGGTGGTGTCGAGCGAGACGAAGCGGATGTTGCGCGCGACGATGTTGTTGGTCAGCTGGCCGACGTTGGCCAGAATCACCAGCACCAAGGCGGCGAACGTGAGGAGTTGACCTGTACGAGAGCGAATGCAGAGGCAGAAAGAGGATCGGGGTCAGTCAACTGCCGACTTCGTCTCTTCGCAGCGGTGCGAGACCGCACTGTGCGCCCACGCCATCGCCCACACCGACGTCGCCCGAAACGGCGCTACTCGAACTGGCGTTTGGGAGGCAGCGCCCGAAGAGGCAGAGGCAGACAAGCGTGACACCTACCAATGCCGACGCAGAAGAACTTGAACATGGTGGGCAGGTTACGGGGGGCGGCGAGTCGTGAGCGGAGGTGATGCGCGAGTCTGGCGCGGCGTCGTCAGAGAGCAAGGCAGGTAGAGGTCTGGCGGAAGGGCGGAAGGATGGACTGCCTAGGGGCGGGCGCAAGCTGCCGGGATGAGGCCGCTATGGTGATGGTGGTGGTGGTGGTGACGGTAGGATGGAACGACGGAGCAGCAGGGGAAGAAGGGATGCGGCCGAGGCCGGAGGCAGCCTTGGCGGCTGGGCGGGTATTTGAGCTTGGAGGCTCTACGGCGGCGCCCAACCGATGGGCGGTCATGCCGATGATGCTGTGCCGCTGCTGTGAGGTTGGTGCTGGATCGCGGGCAGGCAGGCAGGCGGGCAGGCTGATGCATCCCGTCAGGGCACCGAGCGGACCCCTAGCGCCAGGCGGGCAGGCGGGCAGGCGGCCAGGCTGGCTGGGCAGGCCGGGCAGGAGCTGCTGCTGCGTCAGGCAAGGAAGGGGCAGCGTGCGCGATTACATCGACGTCGGAATCGCCCGCCTGCCCCGCCCTGGCCCTGGCCTGACAACCAACACAGCCAAGAAGCCAAACGGCACGCACGCACGCATCCGCCGACGCAGAGCAAAAAGCGGCAGGCTAGGCTAAGGGCCCTCCGTCGAAACGCTGCGCGGGGGGCCTCTGTCGGTGGGGTCGGGGCTTGAAGCCAGACGGCTCTGGGCGTAGAGAGTTGGTCGACCCCGCCCGCCGCCGACCTGAGGTCGAGTTGTCTGGCCGGCCCCCCGACGGTTTGGCGTGGCACGTCCACGTCCTGTTTCGCGAGGCTTCCTTTCGAAAAGTCGTCTGCATTTCGCGCTACGCCGCCAGGCCAGGCCGTCCGAACCGGAGCGAGATGTCAAGCAAACCCCCGTCGTCTTGGTCGCCCTAGCCTGCCTTGGCCGTTCGGATTTTTCTCGTTTGGCTGTGCCTTCGCTCCGACCCGGGGCACAGCCAGGCGTCGAGCGGGCGCCATCCAAGACGGGCTCTGGGAAAAGGGCGCTGCTACCGGCCCCCAACGCACCTCTTTCCGCTGCAAAAAGGCTGCACGCACGTCTGCACTGCACCGCGCCGCACCGCCTCTCTGATCGACTCTTTCACAGCCTCCGCGGGCACCGGCGAGGGTGGGGCGAAAAGGCAAGCTGGCGGCAGGCAGGCAGCATCGATGACGACGACGTCGACGACGACAACGGCGGCAGCTAGCAAGCCAGCCAGCCAGCGTCTCACGGCCCTAATTTTACAGTAAAGCTCTGCCTGGCCGTGCCCACAACGCACGGCACTCTGACTTTGCTGGCGAGCGGGCTGCTTGACTTGTTCGGTCGCACTAGTACTCCGATCTGACCCCCGGTCGCTGTGGATCACCTGGCGGTATGATGGCGGGCTAGGGCGAGCCAGCAAGCAAAGGCGATCATCCGCTCAGCCAGCACGCTAAAGCAAGCAGCAGCTCGTCGAGGGTCGGGGGCGAGACAGCGGCTGGCAGGCGGCGGCAAAGGCGGATGCAGGCCCCCGAGTACGAGCGCAAGCAAGCGAGGTGGAGGATTTTCACGGTGCCTTGCCGAGCCGACCTCCTGCCGGCCTGGCTGGCCCCTCTTGGCGGTCGAGGGCAGAAACCCGAGGGAAAGCTCCCAAAGGCCGCTGGCGCCCTTCGTCATCCGTGCCGTCATCGTGCTGAAGCGCCTCTGGCTCTTTCGCTCCTTGCCTCGCTCTCGACGATGAACGGCGGTGCGCTCCCTCGCAGCTCGTTGCTCGGCCTGGTCCCGAGCCTGCCTCGTCGACGATGGCGAGCCCTTGAGGCCATCATCACGTCGAGTCGGGAAAGAGCACCGCGCTGGCTGCTTCGTTTCGGCACGCACCGACGCCGCTCTCTGCGACGCTACACGGCGCGCCTTCCTCTTTCGCACTCGCCGTGCAGACGAAGCCCATTGCCGGCCTTGCTTGGACCGTCTTCGCCCTCGAGAGTGACCCTCTCGTCTCGTCCTGATCGGCGTAGTTAGGCTACAGGACCCTCGAGCGATCGAGATCCGTTAATTGCAAAGATTGCCTCGAGCAAGGGCTCCTTCCCCCCCGTCATCACCATGACAGCGGCATGTACGTACAGCTTGCGGGTGTCGAGAGGTTTGCTTGGGTGCGGACATTCGTCACGTTGTCATGATCGCCTGCTGCCTGGTGTCCGGCCGAATCGCCGGTTGCGCGTCGAGAGCGAAGGAACCGTGGGTGGTGACGACATGGCGGACGGGCATCGGAGCGACCTGCCAAGCGTCGAAACCCCCCAACTGGGCCCGGATCGACCTCTTCGGTACCGAAGGGCATCGTTGAGCGTACGACGACGGCCCCTCTCCGCACACTCGTCTGCAGCAGGAGCACAGGCTCGGATGGACATCTCGATGTACCCCAGCATGCATTGCAGCGGGCCGGCGGCTGGATACGACGACGACAAGGGCGGGGGTAGACGCGATCTTCGGAGACCCGTCGGCAGGCAGACGGAAAAAGCAAAAGTGTGGAAGCCACGTCTTCATATGGACCTGTTGCAAATGCTCATGAGTCTGTCTAGCGGATCCAGGCGGCGCAGTGCGGGTGTGTGAGAAGGTGTGCGATAGGCAGAGGGGGAGAGGATGTAGAGGATACAAGACAGAAGAGTGATGGCGAAGCAGGCATCGATGGCGACGACGACGACGCCTCAGCGGCTGCGTTCGAGGTACCGCGTCGTGGCAATGTAGCCCGACACGGCGAGGACGACCATGACGGCGCAGATGCCGCCAAACCACCGCAGCGTCTCCTCGTCGTCCTGGCCCGGCACGTGGACGTTCATGCCCCACAGACCGGTGATGACGTTCATCGGGACTGTGAGAGGGAGAGGCAGAGGCGGCCGATGACAGTCAACATGTCAGCCTCGTCGTCCGCGCTACGCAACGCACCGTCGACCTTCGCCGCAAATCCCCGGCCCATCCCGCAACTCACCAATGACGGTACCGAGCGCCGTGAGCTTGGAGAGGACATCGTTGATCTGGTTGTTGGCGTCGGTCATTTCAATCGAGATCTGGGCGAGGTAGTTGGAGTGCGAGCGCGACAGGATCTTTTCATAGTGGTTGAGGTTCTGCGTCATGGTGATGAGGTGGTCCTGAATGTCGGAGAGGTAGAGGCCAATGTCGCTCTTGGGCGCCACCGACCAGTTCTCGTTGCACCGCTTCGCAAGGCCCTTGACCACGTCGGCCTTGTTGCCCATCAGCCGCAGCAGGCCCATGACCTTTTTGCGGCACGTGCCGATCCTGTCCGGGGCGAGACGGGGCGGGGCGAGCAAGACAGAAGATGCGTGAGTGTGTCACCCACGTCAGAGCAACAATTTGGCCCCCACTCGGGACTCACCTCCGGAGCATGTCGCTCTGCTCGGCCTCTTTGAGGATAAGGACGAGCTCGTCGATGCTGTCGACCTCGTACTCGATGCTCTGGATGAGCGGGCCAAAGGCGTCGGTGATGTCGTCGATGAGCGCGTACGAGATCCAGTCCGAGGTCACGTTGATGTAGTCCTTGAGCTGCTTGATGCGCCGGCGGACGTTTTGCGGGTGCGGCGTGCCGCGGAAGTGGAACGAGAGCGTGCCCTCGCGGAAGACGATGATGTACATGTTGAGCGGCTCCAGGTAGGTCGGGCTGTACGGGTCCTGGTCAAAGGACCGGAAGCAGACCAGGTAGTAGTTGCGGAACAGCTCGATCTTTTCGCGCGTCTCCTCCATCAGGATGTCCTCGGTCGTCAGCGGGTGGATGCCAAACACGCGGCTCAGCAGCTTCATCTCCTGGTCGGTGGGCGAGAGCACGTCGAGCCACCACGTGTTGGCCTCCGGGTCCTGGTCCATCCGGATCCCGCCGCCGGGCAGCGCGCGCGCCGGCGCGGCAAAGCCGTTCTTGGCCCCGGACGCCAGCCCGCCCAGTGGCCGCGCGCCGTTCATCTGAGCCTCTGTCACCTGCAGCGGGGTGTTGGCCCCCGTCGGCGGCGCCGTCGTGCCCTCCATCCGGCTGAGGCCCGCAAGCACCTGACCCAGCGAAGACGGCTTCGAAGCGCCATTGCCGCCGGCAGTGTGGTTGTTGATCGTCGGCGCCCGGCTGGTGCCGCGGCTGGCACCCCGGCTCTCGCCCTCGGCGTTGCTCTCCTGCGGTGGCGAGTCGGTCGTCGACGGGCGTCCCGTGAAGAGCTCCTCGAACGTCTGCCCCTCGGCCGGAAGCTCGGCGAGGTGGCGCGCATGGATCGTGCTGGGCAGGGCGTTTGAGTAAAAGGTGAAGCGGTAGGGCTTCTCGGCGCCGCTGTAGGCGCCCGTTCCTGAGCGCGCGCGGCCCATGTTTGGCGCGCTGAGGGCCCCGCTGGACGGCATCCGTGCCGGACCGTTGCGGCCCTCGTCGTGCGTGCCGTGGTAGCTGGGCAGCGTGTCCTTGTCCAGCAACGGCGTCTTGGCGGTCGACTTGGACCGCTCGTTGGCCAGCGCCGAGCCGCTGCCGAGGATGCTGGTGCTCGCGCCCGCACCCGCGACGGGCGGCGGAGCACTGCCACCACCCTCGAAGAGGGCGAGCTTCCTCTGATACTTGCTGCTTCCCAGCGCACCTGCCGAGGCGCTCAGCTTCCTCGGCCGCCTGCTGTAGAACGTAGCGTCATCGCTATCCGGCGAGAAGCCGTACGCCGGTCCCGTGCCCGCTCCCTTCTGGGCAGCGGCCTGGTTGCGGATCCGGAGGCCAGACGCAGGCCCGGCGTTGGTCCACGAGCTCGACATGCCGATCCTCTCGCGCTCCTCGGCGGCGAAGTCCTCGAGAGCCTTGATGTCGAAGCAGAACGGGTAGCCCGGGGGAACAGGGCGGTCCTCGTGGCCATGCACCTCGTGCCCCTCGAAGCCGTCGTGCTCGAGGTTGGGGCCGCCGACGTCGGCGTCAGTGAGGTGCTGCTCGTGCATGGGGAAGCAGACGTCGTCCTCGAGCATCGACGGCCTCCGCGACATGGTCCGCGGCGAAGAAGCCCGGGCGCCGCCGTACATGTCGGCGTCGTGCTCCCGGCCGCCGGACTGGGCCGAGTTCGAGTGCCTGCTGGGCCTGCGCTGGCCCAGGGTGGCATGATCAAAGTCGCCGCTGTGAGCGTCGTCGGCGACGGCCTCTTCGTCGGGCTCCTCGTCGTGCGGGTTGCCGCCAAAGTAGACGTTGGGGCTGCGCATCGGCGTGCGCGAGAGCGACGACTTTGCGCGCAGTGCCAGGGGCGAGGAGGCGTGGGCGCTGAGGGAGTGTGCCTGGTTGCGGTGGTCGATGTAGTGCTGCTGGCTGTCGAGGCTGGCGTTGGAGCCGTGGCGCTGCTGCTGGTAGAAGCGGGCGGCGGCAGATGCGGACGGGGCGGAGCGGCGGGGGATGGCGGTGGGCGACTGCGACATGCCCTCGTGGTAGTAGGGCTCTGCATCGGGGTCCTGGTCGTCGGCGCGGGGGGCGTTGGACAGCTTGCGGCTACGGCCGGGACGGCTGGAGGCGGTGGCGCCTGCGACCGACGACTGCGGTGGGGGCGAGTCTCGAACGCGGGCCTTGCTCATCTGGCGCGCGGCATCGATGTCCTGCTGGAGCTGGTGGTCCTCTTGGTCAGTGGATCGCCTCGGGTCGTTGTAGCCGTCGTCGGAGAGGGGTGGCGAGACGGCGCGGCCGCCAGACTGGGAGCCAAAGTAGTGGTGGGGTGAGGACATGGTGGGCGACGCCGAGGGCCGACGACGGGGGCGCTTGCGTGGTCGGACTGCACAGCGGCGAGGGACGGTGTGGTTGGGCTGCACGGGTAAGCCCCTCGTCGTTTGCAGGCCGAGATGCGGGTGTCCGGTAGGGCGACGGCGGTCAGTAGACGTCGGGGTGGCGGGTGAGCAAGCGGGGTGAGGGTAGAGGGAGAGAGGCGGCGAGGGCAGAGCCAGGTTGTTGAAGAGCAGGCGGTGGTGGTGGTACGACGGAGAAGAGCTGGCTGGCCGAGCAGCAGCGGGTGGTGTGGGTCAGGAGGGGGCCGAGGGGGAAGGGGGGCCAAAGCAGCCCGCCCGTCGTCGGCAGCCACACCGGACTCAGACTCGCTCGCCCAGTGGAGGGGCCGACTGCTGCCACAGAGAGCCAAGCAAGCAAGCCAGCCAGGCGGCCGGCCGGCCTCTGCTGCAAATCGACGACGACGACGACTGCACCCCCTCGCTCGCCCATTGCCATCGACGCCGGAATTTCTCCCTCTCGCCGGCCAGTTGCCTTTGGCCGGCGACCCTGCAGCCATCAGAGAGAGCAACGCACCCTAGCCTCTGCCTGCCTAGAGGCTCGCCTCGCTGTGCATCCAGGCCTGCCCGTCGACACTCGTGCCGCCGTCGACCCTCCAACCTGTCGACTCTACTCTACCAGACCTTCCATCTAAATTCGACGTCGCAGCGTCCCTCCATCGCCCCAGCAGGAAAGGCGCCCCCCGCATCCAGCCGTGACGACAGGTGTCATAAACGCAAAAAGTTCGGACCCGAGAACAATGGGCACAAGTAGCGAAGGGGTTAAACGCGCGAGATTTAAGAATTTGAATATCGTGGCACGCCCTTCGGGAGTGCTGCTTCCCTCGTCCTTCGGGTTCGTGAGTTCGAATCTCACCTTGTGCAAAAAAAACCCGTTTTGCCGTTTTTTTGGGCAGCTACGGCATCGGCGACGCTGTAGGAACGTTTCTGACCAGGTCTGGGGCGGATACGATCATGGGGTGTCGAGATAGGGTCGTATGAGGCGACGCTGGATGGGAGGGAGGAGATTCATATGTATGGTGGGGGTGCAAGGGGGACCGAGCGTTGATGGATGCCTGGACGTGCAGATGGGTTGGCCCAGCTGGGTGGTGCCTGGGTGGTGGGGGGACAGTATGGAGGCTGTGGCCAGGTCCGAGCGGGCCCTTTGAGATGCCGTGCAATAATGGAGAAAGGATGGCGAGGTACGATGCAGACCGGCGTCGATATCTGTCGGCGCAGCCGTCCTGAACCGCGGCAACGCGGCGGCGATGTAACAAGCGCCAATCGGATCTCCATCAGACGGACGGCTATCATTGTCGATGGATAAGGGACTCTCTCTCTGGTTGGGCGGATCTATCTACGACGGGCGACCGCGTTTGCCAGGGGCGCCAACAGAGGCCAACGCTACCGCTCCTCGTCGTCCAACGTCGCTGGCCTCCATCGCACCCTGACCGCATCGCCTCGGCGTATCTCTCCGTACTGTCCCCGCTCGCCCTTCCCCGGTGCGCCATCTCCGGCCCGAGGCGAAGGAATCGGGATGGCATAGACGCCAAAGCAGGGGCCCTTTCTCTCCTTGCCCGGCAGCACGGCGCCCAGCTGGCTTCCGAGCGGGTTGGGCGTCTTCTTGTACCGCATCCTAGTTCGCGAGAGGAACTTGAGCGGAACGCTGGCGTCCCTTTCGGCCGTGGTCGGATCGACGGCGGTGAGGAGACAGCGCTGGCACCGTGCCACAATGGCCAGCGCCGTCTGTGTCGGTGTCGAGTCGTGGTCGGCGGACGAGGCGAGGATGGTGATGCGGTCCCACGAGTCCTCTGAAAAGGCAGGATAGGCTTCCGCGTCGTCGGACAAGGAGCAGAGGACGATGTTGGGTCGGAAGCGGATCATGTCGAGCTTGCCCTTCGCCTCCCACAGCTCTGCGTTCAGGCCGCCAATCGCTCGTCCGCCGCGGCCGTCTCCGCCCGCCCCGCCCGGTAAAGATGCCCGAGCAGCATCTTGGATCTGCTCCTGGACCGCCTTGAGCGACTCTACGGTCGATACGAGCAGCGGGTACTCGTCGGCGAATGCCAGTCCTTGGGGCTGTAGCAGTTGTTCCTTCTCGCTGGTGGACCAGGCGTCGATGTCGGTAGGAGGCCGGTAGATTGGGAAGGCGGCGCGGCGTACGTCCGAGTGCAGGTCAAAGTGGAGCAGCAGGACGGGATATCCGAGGAAGGTGCTCAGCCACTCGCTGGGCGTCATTGTCGGACTGGCAGAGGAGTCCAGGGGCGAAGGGCGTGACGCCGACTCGGCGATGCGACCGTCTGCGTAGTCACCCCACATGTCTACCTTTTCAAGCAGCTTCCAGGAGGACAGCTGGTGTTGCGAGGGGCGGAGCGGTGTCTCGATGTTGCCAAGTTGAGAAGCGGCGGACGCATGGTCGGAGATGCGCAGGCGGAGGAGGTTGTTCGCTTCGTCGACGGTGGGTACGACGAGGGTGAGGCGCGGGTCCTCGCGCAGTGCCACCTTTGCCCACTTGTGCTGCTCCTCGTAGCTGCCGTCGGCCTTGCGCTTGTGCCTAGTGACGACCATCCATCTTCGGTCGAGGTCGAGGCCGTTCTGGCCGAGCTGGGCGGCGTCGAGCTGGACGGCGGCGCAGCTCTTTATGGGGTAGATGAGGATGGAGTGCACCTGTGCGATGGTCTCTTCCTGGTGGGCATGGCCGTGGTGTACTGTGCGGTTGGAGCGGGCTCTGGCGGTGTGAGGGTAGATGTAGTGGCGGACGAGGCCGACGCCGAGGATGAGGAGGAAGACGAGGAGCTGTGCGCGGATGCGCTGGGGGGAAGAGGCCTCGATGAGCTTTTCCTGGAGCGACGACGAGGCGGGCAGGAAGGGGATCTTTGCGGGCATGGCGTTGGGCTGGCTGCCGAGGGGCGGCGAGGATGGAAGGAAAGCTGCGGCGGTGCGGAGCGAGGAAGGATGACGACGAGCAGCGAGCGAGAGCTGCGGTCGGCGTGCGGCGGGTTTAAGGCCACGCTGCCAGGAAGCGAAGCAAACACAGGCAGGCAGGGCAGGCAGGCAGGGCCCGTGCAGCCTGCTTGCAGCTGCCTGGCTTCGGATGCCGTACGTCGTGGTCAACTTACCCCGCACTTTTGCACTTTTGGGAGCTGCGCGTCGACGGTTGAAGGGCGCCTACCACCATATGCATCATCGCCGTCGATGGCTGCTGCCGCTGCCGGCTTCTCTGCAGTTGCCGAGGTCCGATGATGGCCCGCTGCTGACCTGCCCGCCACGCCGCCTGCCCGTCTGTCTCTTCTCCCTCTCAGTCTCGGTAGGCCATGCATATGGTACCCAGCTTGGCGGGCTGCCCTTCCATCCGCTACCGCCGCTCGACCTGCCTCGAGCTGGCCTGACCTGGCCCCCTTATAACCAGCCAGCAGTGCACCGACTGCCTGTCTTCCCCTTTTCGTCCTCATCCTGCTCCATCTCCGTCTATCTTCCGTTCCCCCGCAACCCTCGCCCGCCATGTCTTCGCCGGCGTCCGACTTTGCACGCCACCACCCGCAGGTGCTCATCCACCAGCAGTCGATCCACCACAAGGACGACTTCTGGCTCAGGGCCGCTTCCAAGATCCACTGGCACAAGCCCCCCACCGTCGCCTTTGGCAAGTCGGCCAACAAGGACGCACCCTACCTCGACCCCAACGGCAACACCTGGTTCCCCGGCGCCCAGCTCAACACGTGCTACAACGCCCTCGACCGACACGTTTACGCTCCCCACCACTCGGCGGCACCGCCCCTCACCGTCTCGCCCCACACGCCGCACCTCGCCCTCGCTCCCGGCGCTCACCGCGTCGCGCTCCAGCACGTCTCGCCCCTCTCGTTCCAGACCCAGCAGGCCCGCTCCGTCACCTACCTCGAGCTTCTCGAGCAGGTCCAGACCGTCGCCGGCATCCTCCGCCACAAGGGCGTGCGCAAGGGCGATGCCGTCGTCATCTACATGCCCATGGTCCCCGAGACGTCGGTCGCCATGCTCGCCTGCGCCCGCATCGGCGCCGTCCACTCGGTCGTCTTTGGCGGATTCGCGCCCAGGGAGCTCGCAAAGCGCATCGAGGACTCGCGCTGCAAGATTGTCATCGCCGCCAGCTGCGGCCTCGAACCAAAGGGCCCCGTGGCCTACAAGCCCCTCGTCGACGAGGCCCTCCAGGTGTCGCAGCACAAGCCCGAGGCCGGCCTCCTCTTCCTCCGCAGGCACACCATCAAGGGCCACACCCCTCCCAAGTGCGCCCGCAAGGGCCCCGCCGGCCTGCCCGAGTGGGACTGGGAGCTCGAGAGCGAGCTCACCCAGAACGGCAAGGACGGCCGCAGCTTGTGCTGGGAGTGTGTTCCCGTCGCCAGCGAGGATCCGATCTACAGTGAGTTGGCTGGCGGGCGTCCAGGGCGATAAAATCGCCTCGCATCGCTGCTGACCACCGTCGTCCTCACTTTTCAGCCATCTATACCAGCGGCACGACGGGCGCACCCAAGGGTGTCTGCCGGCTGTCGGGCGGCCATATCGTGGCGCTGCGCTTCTCGTGAGTCGTTGCGGTAGATTGTACAGCCGAGGGCTCTCCCGCCGTGCTGACCTCCTACAACGCTCGACGACGAAACAGAATCGAGAACATGATGGGGATGACGCCCAACGACACCATGTTCTGCGCTTCCGACCTGGGCTGGGTCGTCGGACACTCGTACATCCACTACGGCCCGCTGCTGCTCGGCGCCACGTCGATCGTCTACGAGGGCAAGCCCATCATCCCCGACGCCGGCATCTGGTGGAGGATCTGCTCCCAGTATCGCGTCACCCAGCTCTTCTGCGCCCCCACGGCGCTCCGGGCCATTGTCGGCCTCGACCCCGACGCCAAGCTGATGCGCGGCGAGGGCATCGACCTGCGAAGCCTGCGCGCCCTCTTCCTTGCGGGAGAGAGGTCCGAGCCGCAGATTGTCAGCAGGTTCGAGCGGCTGCTCAAGGAGCTCGCGGCGCCGGGCGCTCAGACCAACGATGTGAGTGGGCCGATGCGGGTGAAGGCAGCTCGACATCCTCACCGCACGTACTGAACTGGCGTCTTCTACCGTCCCGTCCTCTGCAGAACTTCTGGTCGAGCGAGTCTGGCTCGCCCATCACGGGCCTCTTGCTTTCCGGCGCATTCGGTCCCCTTCCCGCCCGCCCGGGCTCGGCAGGCATGCCGATGCCCGGCATGGACGTGGTCATCGTCGACGACGACGGCAACGAGCTGCCGCGCGGCAAGATGGGCAACCTCGTCCTTCGCACCCCGCTCGCCCCCAGCTTCCTCGGCGGCCTGTGGATGAACCCGGAGCGTTTCCGCAAGAGCTACTTTGAGAGGTTTGAGGGCAAGGGTGACTGGTTCGAGACGGGTGACCAGGGCGTCATCGACCCGGATGGTGAGTGGTCGTGCGCGATCGCGACGCTGACCGGAGCGCACGCCGTGGCGGACTTGGAACCTGACCCGGTCATCTCTTCGGCTCATCTCCCCGTCGTCCGCGTCCGCGTCTCGGTGCGCAGGCTACGTGAGCATCCTGTCCAGGTCCGACGACCTGATCAACGTCAGCGCCCACCGCCTCGGCACGGGCCTGATCGAGCAGGTGGTGACGTCGCACCCGGACGTGGTCGAGTGCGCCGTGGTGGGAGCTCCGGACAAGATGAAGGGCCAGTCGCCGTTTGCGATCGTCGTGGCCCACAGCCGCGTCGCTGCTGCCACGGGTGGCAAGCCGCAGACGTCGATCCACCACGACTCGGCCAAGGCCATGCTCAAGAGCATCAACGACCACATCCGCAAGGAGATGGGCCCCATCGCCCAGCTCTCGGGCCTCGTCGAGGCGCAGAAGCTGCCCAAGACGCGGAGCGGCAAGACGCTTCGCAGGAGCCTGCGCCAGGCGGTCGAAAATGCCGCCGAGGGCAAGAAGGGTGAGTGCTGGCGGTCGTCGTCGTCGTCGTCGCGCCGGGTCCGAGTAGACGTGGAGAGGATCTCACCGCTGACACTACCTCTGATTTTGCTGCTGCTGCCTGCACTCTGTTGCCCGGCACCGGCTTTTTGTTTCGTTGCCGGACCCCGCGCAGACGCGCCCATTGAGTGAGTGGCCGAATGCGGGGTTAAGCACCTTCGCTCCGCCTTCTCCGGATTTTGCCCTCTCTCCCGTGGCTTTTCGTCGGCGGCACTCTGACGTGCTCGCTTCGTGGAGGTGTGTGCACAGACGCTGACCATGCTCGTCTCTCTCACACACACTCTACCTTCGCCATCGGGCCACGCCTGCCTCGTCCACCTTTGCAACCACCACCACCGCTCCCCTCCGCCGCAGCTACCCTCCCACGATTGAGGACAAGGACGTCATCCAGGTCGTCAAGCAAGCCATCGACGAGTACTTCCAAGCCCTGCACAGCTCTGGCGGCAGCTCCGATACTGCCTCTTCCGCCTCCGCCTCGGACGCCAACTCGACCATGGTCCAGCTCCCCGCCGGCGTCAAGGACAGCATGAAGGCCCTGCAGCTCGAAAAGCCCCCGGGCGAACCCAAGAAGGGCGCGCGCAACCTCGCCCTGGTCCGCGACGTGCCCACGCCCCGCCCCAACCCGGACCAGGTGCTGGTCAAGGTCGTCGCCGCCGGCTTCAATCGCCGCGACGAGTGGTCGATGGTGGGCGCCTACCCGGGCCTCATCTACAAGAACTCGACCATGGGCTGCGACGCCGCCGGTGTCGTTGTCGCGCCCGCTGACTGGCAGATGGAGAACAACCACCCGCAGAAGCTCGTCCTCCTCGTGCCTACCCGCGGTTGGGAGTCTGACCCGGACGGCCCCGAGGCCGAGCTGCCTGGCGCTTCCGACGTCCAGCGGTCCAACGGGCTCGGCGGCAAGGGCTTCGGCATCCTCGGAGGTACCGGTGCCACCAACGGCGTCGGCACGTTTGCCGAGTACGTCGCCGTTGAAAAGGACCACATCGTGCCCGCCCCCAAGCACCTTACCGCCGAGCAGGCCAGCACGCTGCCGTGCGCCGTCGTCACTGCATACCGGTGAGTTTCCGAGCAGTTCACCTGGGCGACAAGACGAGGACGCAGTTTAGACGCTGGCATGCTGACCCTGCATTCTTATCGTCCCGCGCGATCGCAATCGGACGCCTTGCCATGGTCCATCAGCGCGCTGTTCACCAAGGCGCGGGTGCAGCGCGGCCAAAACGTGCTCATCACAGGCATCGGTGGCGGCGTGGCCCTCCTTGCCCTGCAGATGGCCGTGGCGGCGGGAGCCAACGTCTTTGTCACGGCCGGTAGCCAGCAGAAGCTGGACCGCGCGGTGAGCCTGGGTGCAAAGGGCGGCGCCATCTACAAGGACGCCAAATGGCCCGCGACCGTCGGATCGCAGCTTCCGCAGTCGCGCCCCTACCTCGACGCTGTGATCGACTCGGCGGGCGGCGAGATCACAGCGGCGGCGGCCAAGATGCGCATCAAGCACGGCGGCCGCATCGTCGTGTTTGGCATGACGGCCGCCCCCAAGGTGGGCGTGACGATGCGCGAGGTGCTCAAGAATGTCGACGTGCTCGGCTCCACCATGGGCAGCCGGCGCGAATTCATCGAGGCGGTGCGCTTCATCGAGGACAAGCGCATCGTCCCCGTCGTCGACACCGTGCTCCAGGGCCTCGACCAGGCAGACAGGGGGTTCCAGCTCCTTGCCCAGGCCGATGCACGCAGCGGCGGCAAAGTCGTCATCCGCATCGGTGCCGACAACGAGGCCGGGCGCGGCGAGGCCATCAAGAGCAAGCTCTAGCTCGCCCCTGCTTTCGCGTTCCGGTGTCGTCCGATCCCATTGTGCCTATCTCGTATCTCGTATCAATGCTCAGTCTCCAGTCGTTGCTCCTTGATGATGATGATATTCGCCCACGTCCTTGAAGGCGAGTATGGCTCGCCCAGCATTGTCGTATCGTACAACTCATCGCGTCTCTCGCCAGATGCCGAGCGTGGACCGGGCCCGTGTGCCCGTGTGCGTCCTCCCTCCCTTGGCTGCGTCACTTTCTCGACGACGACGACGACGACGGAGGGGGCGGTGGACCCATGGACCCGGGAAACTGGCGCATCGTCGACGACTTGGCGCCGGGCAGCAGCGAAAACTGGCCCTCCTTGAACCACTTTTCGTTGGCCTGCTGCGCCTTTTGCTGCTTGGACGGGTCGATGAGCTCGAGGCCTTTCCGAGTCAGAGCCAGAGCCAGAAGGACAGCGGGATCGAGGCAGGAGACAAACGCGCGGCGGGGAAAGTACCAAGAGAGGGTCGTCAGCGTCAGTCTGCGTCTGTCGCGCAGCACGTCTGCGGTGGAGCCGCACGCGCGCCTGGGCACACTCACCCTGCACCGGCGTGAAGCTGAGGCTGCTGGCCGTGCCGCTCTCGAGGGCGGCCGAGCCCGCCGTCGGACGCTGCTTGAGCGCGGCGATGCGGTTCTTGTTGGCCTTGCTCATCCGCGCCTTGCTGCGGTCCTCGCCCACCTGCGCCCGGACCTTGCCCGTCGAGCTGCCAATCATGCCGAGCCCGACGCTCTCGTCGTAGCCAAACGCCTCGTCCTCCTGCTTGCCAAACTCGACGCGGTTGGCCAGCTTGCGCAGCTCCGTCATGCCGTACCGCTCCTTTGCCGCCCGCGCGCGGCGACCGCCCCGCTTCTTCTTGTGGCTCCCTTCCTTTGGGATCGGCAGCACCTTGGCCAGCTTCTGCGGTGGCGGCTCCTGCAGCTTCTCGAGCTTGCGCGATAGCTCGGCGTGCAGCCGGTAGCCGTAGCTGCCGTCCCGCGCGGAGCTCTTGCCCGCGTCGACGCGCGCCGCGAGCAGCGCCTTGGCCGATACCATGCGCACCGCCTGCCGCTTGTAGTCGTCTGGCGTCGACTGCACCAGCTCGCTCTGGGCTATGAAGCCGTTCGACCGAGCCGCACCGCCGCCCTGCGCCAGCGACGAGAAGCCGACCGCCGCCTTGCGGTTGGCGCCGAGCAGATGCACGTTGCACGCCGGGATCTTACTCAGCCCTTCTAGACCACCCGCCACGCCGAGGAGCTTGGTGGCCGTCCGCGTGCCGACGACGGCCGACAGGTTGGGCGCGATAAACGTCATCCGCGACTCGACGTAGCCGAGGATCCTTCGCCGCACCGTCTCGAGCTCAAAGACCAGGTCGCACGCCTCCTGGACGCGCTTCCAAGTGGCGGCATCGAGGGGACGTCCGTCGGTGGTCGACGCCGTCATGCTGATGACGACGACGGTGCCATGTGGCAGCACACCCTCGAGCTTGGCGCGCGACAGGTCGTCGTCGTTGCCGAGCGCCTGCACCGCCTGGACGAACTCCCACGGGTTGAGGATCAGGCTCTCGAGCTCCGGGAAGCGGGGCGAGTAGTGATCGCGGATGAACTTGTGCACCAGCATGACCTCGTTGTCGACGTCGACGGCGAGGTTGTTGGCCTTGACGATGAGCTCGTACTCGGGACTCTCCTCGAGCACGCCAGCGATGTCGGGCTCGGGCAGCGCCATGAAGTGATCGATTTGCTGACGTCGGCGCAACAAAAGGAGAGGAGGATCGGCAGGGTCAGTCAGTTGTTCTTTGCAAGGCCCGAGAGGATTCAACGCCAATTCGGTGCAGCAACTCACCTTGAGGATCCCGTCGATCTTGCCGCTGCTCATCAGCCTCGCCACCTTGTGAACGTGGTCGAGCTTTGTCATGTCAATGTTCTCGACCTCGTCCTCGTCGAGCTCCTCTGCCGGCTTGACTGCGTTCCTGCCGAGTTGCATCGTCGATGTGCTGCCATCCTCGGCGAACGACTCGCGATCCGCACCGGCGTCGTCGTCTTCGCCGCTGTCGAGATCGTCGAGGTCGTCGAGGTCCGCATCGTCGAGATGCGCTCTCTTGTTGGGAGACGATCCGGTTGCGTGTCTGCCGTTTGTATGTGATGTATTGTCGTCGTCGTCGTCGTCGTCGTCTGCCAATGGTTCTGCCCGCTTCTTGCCGTTTGTCGGGGTCAAGCCGGAGTCGTGGCCGGCTGGATGTTGATGCTGCTGCTGCTCGCTGCTCTGCTGGTAGTCTTGCTCGTCTCCGGAGCCGTCTGAGCCGAGGTCAGCGAGCAGCTCGTCTGCCAAGCTCGCCATGGTGGTGATCTTCGCTGCGAAGAGTGTGGCAAAAGCCGTGGGTGTGACGGGAGGTGGGAGTGGCGGAAGCGCAGGGAAGAGGGAGGTGGGGGCGCGGTGGAGAGCAACACGCGCCCCTTGGCTGGCCCAGGTCAAGTGGAGTGCTCGGTTCCGAGGATGTTTCAAGTTTTCGCAGTTTTCGAAAAAGTCTCTCCTCCATTTTTCGAAGCTTGACCACTTGCTAGCTCTTTCGAAAACTTTCTAGTGCTAGAATTTTGGCAGGTCGCTATTTCAAAGATCAGTCCGTCATTGATCTCTGCCAACAGACGTGTCCTTCAGCGCCCGGCTGCCGAACATCCAATTTTTTTGCTTTTGGAAAGTCCGTTGCAAAAATCACAGGTCTGCAAATCTCCAGTCCAAGACTCAAATGTGGAGTTTGGGAAGTCGACCCTTTTGGAAACTCGGCGAAAACCTGAAACCGCCTCCTGGGCAACGCCTCGAGTTCGGCTTTCGGGCCGCCTCGCCTAAGCCTGCGGGGGATCCTCCACCTTCCAGCGTGGCAGCAGCCCGCCCTCACTTGACCAGCGACAACGACGACCTCCTCTCTTCCACTGAACCCAGAGCCTGGCCTGCAGCAGAGGGACAAGCCATGGCACCGCTACCACCCTACCTGGTGCGCATAGCCGCCACCATCCTCACGCAGGCCCTGACCAGAAAGGTGAGCTCACCGAGGCTGACGAGGATGCGCCGCTCCAGCGAAGTTCTTGCACTGACGCCCCCCGGCCTAGCCTGCTCGCCTGCCTGCCTGCCACAGCTCGCCTCATCGCCGCTCTTCTTCCGCATAGTGGACCGTATGATCCACGAAATCGACCACATGCCGCACCGGATTCAGGGACGCCAGGTACCGACATATCAACCGCCATTAGGGATGCGGGAGAAGGAGTGGCGTGAGTATCAGCCGACAGCGTCGTGCCTAAGGTGGTCTTCCGTGCGCATGCGCTCACCTCTCACCGCTACAACATTGCCCTCTCCCTATTTCGCACTTGGAGCAGAGGAAGATGTGGGAGAACCGCACGACCTTCCAAATCCCTTTGTCACGCCGCAACAGCAGCACCAGCACGCCAACGGTCAGAGCGGAGGAACGGATCCGGGTGCGGCGCCGAAGTCGTTTGACGAAGCGCTGCGACTACGTGCGCGGCAGTCGTACGCCCAGGCGCAGCGGATAGCGGAACGAGACCGGAGGAAGCGCGAGGAGCAGACAAAGGGCTACCAGGACGACAAGGTGGCTCAGGAGCTCAAGTCGTTGCAGGACAAGCTGCGTGAGCTCCGCAACGAGAGCCGCAAGTGACGCCGGCGGCTGCGTCCGGACCCGTTCAGCCCGCCGTGCGGGAAGCCGGCCTCGACGGCGTCCTCACTGAGCACGGCCTGGCCTGCTCTCTGTCGATTCTTTCAAGACGCTCCCAGCGGCCCGCTTCCCCATGCTTGCCTGGCCACCCTCGCAGACACACTACTGTCAGCGGCGCTTGCCAGCACTGTCGACGGCCTTCCCCAGATCTCCACTCACGGTCACGCACGCATTTGTACCATCACCACCACCACCACCACCACTATCACCGGTCCTTTTCCTGTAACTTGTACTACCTACCCCACGGCTACCTTCGTGACTTCGACCACGCAGACGATCTCGAAAATGCCGTCACTGGATCCCTTTTTCGTATCGTAGTCTCAGAGATCAAAGCTTGGTGTCTACAGGCGCCCTCAGGGGTACCCCGCATCTCCCGCCCTCGCGAGCAGCCGGCCAGCATGGCATTTGAGCCTAGTGCGGAGTGAAGGCTGGCCACGAGAGGGGTCAGCCCTGAGCATGGCGGGGTATGGCTGCCTTTTTTGGCTTCATGAGCTCGGAACACAAAGGCCGACGAGGGCGCGGACACGCGGGGTTACCCTCTCTATACGCCATTCTTCTACCAGGGCGCGCTAATCGCTCGTAGTGTGGGCCCGAACTCCCTTCGGTCATATGAACAGCATAAGCGAGCGAGGGGTCAATGGAGAGCATCGGAACCTCGACCATGCTTGGGCCAGGAGCCGTCGACTCGTCGCGGGGTTAACCAGACCATCAAAGGCGCGGTTCGATGTGTGCAGCCTTGACATGCCTGGCCTGCTCTACGATGGTGTTCGAGACAACGAACGGGCTCAAGAGCTCGGTCTCCTACACTGTACATCTGCCTGCACCGGCTCAACCCAGCCCGGCCCATCCCCACGGACCATAGCCGCACCGACCCCTTCATCAACACCTTCACGCTTTCGAACGAGAAGGGAGCCGCGTCACGCACGAAAGAGCCTGCCAGGCCTCGATACCGGCGAGTCCACGATGCCAAGACAAGCTCGGCGAGCGAACCGGCCGCGCTGTCGTCGGCTTTGTCCGCGGATCGACCGTCGGGAAGCAAAGAGTCCGGCCGCTCCGTACTGGTACGAGCACACCGCATCCTCGCCGTCGATGCCGACAAGAGATGGCCGGTACTGTACGCTGCCTTGCTTGAACGAGAGCAGACCCTCGGGTCAACTTGAAACCTGCCGCGCTGTGCTTTGAAATCCGACGAGATGCTTGTTTCTGGTTGGACAGCAACTGGTAGGCCGTGGACGGTACGATGACGCCGGCATCGCAGCACATCGCCGTGCCCCCTATCCGGGCTTTTCGACCCCCCCCCCCCCCCTTCGTCGTCGGAAAAGCCCCGAAACCAGAGGTGCATTGCCCCCCGCCCCGAAATTCGCCGTACCTCGAGGCTTCGGACCAGGCCGCAGCACCGTCGAGCAAGGAGGACAAGGTGAGCTCAAATGTGAGATCCGGCAAGCAAGTTGATGATCAGAGCGTCGTCTGGCCCTCTTCACGAGCCGGTCGAGGTGGTGCCCCGCACTCTTGTGGCCCGGAGGCTGTTTGGCTTCTTGGGTGCAAGCTGACGATTCCAGCCAGTGCCTACGTACTCCGCCGGCCGACGAAGAAGGCTGCCTGCCATGCTCGGTGTCTTTTCGAGCGCGATGCAGACGAGGATCTGTTCAAGCAGAGACGGGCGAGTCCAGGGCAGGAAGGCCAGCTCGCGTCGGATAGAAGAGGGGATGTCGGGCATCGACCCCTCTCCAAGCGACCAGGAGGAGAAGGTAGGCGGATGGCGAGTCGAGCAGGCAGTACGGCAGCAGGCACAAAGCACAGGGCCAAGGATGGGAGGCAAACGATGGCAGGCAGGGAAGGCCGTACCTGTCGGTGCTGCGACTTGGTGGGTGCTCAAGCTAAGAGGGCGAACTACAGCTGGCAGGCTGGCGCGAGAGGAGGTCCTTGCCCGGCCATGGCATGCCGTGCCAAAGCGAGGTTCAGAAATTCTCCTTGCTTTTTCCGAGCCGAAGCCCGCCCGCGGGCAATTTCTTCGCCAGTCGGCGGCAGCGCCGTACGCCGTCTCTGCCTGCCTGCCTGCCCTGCGGAATGTCGCTCTCTGTTGGCGCTGCTGCCGTCGAGGCGGCCTCTCCCAACGATCTCGATCCCGCTCGACCGCCCTGCCGACCTGTTGTTGCTGGTGCTTTTTCCGCCCTTGCCCGCCAAAGGCGAGCCGGCTGCGGCCTACTGCACAAGGCGCTCAGGGGTTGTTTACAGTAAGTAGGGTGGGGCTCGGGCTGACTGCGTCGCACCAACCCGTCGTATGACTTCAGCCCCAAGCAGCCGTCCTACTTCACCGTCGGGGGTTGGACGGTGCACCCCCGACGGTGCACTGCTTCTTCGGTTCACCTGCGCGCCACGCCGCTTTGCTAGAAGGGGGGACGCCCCGACTGCGGCATGCTGTCATGGCCGGCTGCATCGGGGCGGAGCCTGAAGTCGACGGAGGGTCCGGCGATTTGCAGTGCAGGCCGGCCGGCCGCGGAGAATTTATTTTTTCTTCCTTGAGCGGCGGCGGCGGCGGCGGCGGCTTCTGTGCCACACTGCGCGGCGGGCCAGGTTGGACCCTCGAAAGCGCAAGCAGCAGCAGCGGCGGCAGGCATCAACATCGCCGGCCGATTCGACGGCTCGCGCCGCAACAGCTCCTACGATACAGTACCGGTACCATCCTCTGCCAGCCAAAGAGGCAGGAGCAGATCACAAACTTTTACGGCATCATGATGCGATGGGGGCCTATTGTAGGGTAGGAACAGCACTGTACCTGGCCATGCACACGCTAGCCATAGCGACGACCACGCTGTTTCGGAGGGGCAGCGAGCAACAGCAACCTGCCAGCGTGCCACGCAGACGCCTCTCCGGTGTGCGCGCGGCGCTGTCTTCTGTGCGACCTGCCCTGCCAATCGCAGCTCGCCACCGGCATCCAGGCAGACCGACAAATGAGACGGGTCATGTGCCTGCCGCTCTGCTTGCGAGCAACAAGACGGCGAGGAGGCAGGCGACCTGGGGTGCCTCTGCCACCAGGTACTAGGGTGGTCTTGTGCCAGCTTTAGTGCGATTGGCTGCGGGATGGCGCGGGCTGAAAGGCGCTGGTCTCCGCGCGCTGAGAGCACTAACCCCAGGTGGGGGAGAGGCGCAGCTCCCCGGAGTGCGTCGTGCCGCCGTCCACGGGGCGAAGAGGGCTACGTACGGGCGAAAGGGCAAGCTCAAACGAGGCCCGACTGCGCCCGCAAGGCAGATCAGCAGTCAGGTCATCGTCGGCCTTGATCCCGTGTGGCCTCCCTCACCTGAGGCTCCCGGCCCTCCCGAAACGGTCGATCCATATAAGGGAGCCCCGAGGCTGTCCGGCTGCCGACAATCTTTCCCCGTCCCCCGCACCTCAACCACCTCTTTTCCTTGCCAGCAACGTCAACAAGCCGGCTCGAGTGTCGAACCAGCCCCCTTTCTCGCTCTTCTCCCCCTTGGCCCCCCCTCCGTCTTCCCTTTCCCTCCCTCTTGCGCCTCAGCGACACCGCTACCCATCATGGTGTGGCAACTCCCCGTCATGTTTGGCGGTAACCGCCTCCAGGGCAGGACCCTCACCGCCGCCATCGCCTTCGTCAGCGGCGTCGGCTTCTTGCTCTTTGGATACGACCAAGGCGTAATGAGCGGGCTCTTGACGGAGCCCGAGATGGCTCGGCAGTTTCCTCGGATCGCGCAGGCGGGTGATATCGGCAACGAGGATTCGGCCATCCAGGGCGTCGTCGTGGCCATCTACGAGATTGGCGCGCTGCTCGGTTCCCTGTTTGTCCTGTGGAAGGGCGACGCTCTCGGCCGACGCTTCTCCATCTTCCTCGGCTCCATCATCATGACCGTCGGCGCCGTCATCATGACTTGCTCGTACAGTCTCGGACAGTTCACCGCCGGCCGCATCATCACGGGCATCGGCAACGGCATGAACACCTCGACCATTCCCATGTGGCAGTCGGAGCTCTCCAAGGCGCACAACCGTGGTCTGCTCGTCCTCATCGAGGGCGCCCTGATCGCCGGCGGTATCATGATCAGCTACTGGGTCGGTGAGTGTTCGGTCGACGTCCGACGCGAGGGTGGCATGGGCTTCAGGGCGCGCCCATCGAGAAACCCGCTGATCTGTGCCTCGCCCCTTTTCTTCCGCCCTCGACAGACTACGGCTTCTACCAGATCAAGGACAACAGCGTCCAGTGGCGCTTCCCGATCGCGTTCCAGGCCTTCTTCGCCATCATCCTCTTCTTTGGCATCCTCTGGCTGCCCGAGTCGCCGCGATGGCTGATCAAGAAGGGCCACAAGGCCGAAGCGGCCCAGGTCCTCGCCAACCTCGACAGCACCACCGTCGACGACCCGCAGGTCGCCATTGTGGTCAAGCAGCTCGAGGACTCGATCGTCGCATCCGAGGAGCTCATGGGCGAGTTTTCGTACAAGGAGCTCCTCACCAACGGCCCCGAGCAGAACCTCTACCGCACCATCATCGCCTTCACCGCCCAGGCCTTCCAGCAGCTCTCGGGAATCAACCTGATCACCTACTACGCCACCACCGTCTTCAAGTCGATCCAGAACGACGACACCACCGCCCGTCTGCTCGCGGCGGGCAACGGCACCGAGTACTTTGTCGCCTCCATCTTCGCCCTCTTCATGATCGACACCCTCGGCCGCCGCTTCCTCATGATGAGCACCGCGTTCATGATGTCCGTGTCGATGGCCATCCTCGCCGGCACCGTCTACGTCGTCAACCAGCCCCACGAAGGCACTCCCGCCGAGGCCTACGTTGCCGCCTTCTTCCTCTACTTCTTCAACACCATGTTCGCTTTCGGCTGGCTCGGAATGACCTGGCTCTACCCGCCCGAGATCACGCCGATCCGCATTCGCGCCCCTGCTTCGGCCATCGCCACTTCGTCCAACTGGTGAGTTCGCCCGCGATGCCTCGGTCCGCGACGTTCCGCCCGCTGACCAGCGATCGCTTCTCCTCGCCGTCCTCGTTCGCATCGCAGGCTCTTCAACTTCCTCATCGTCATGATCACGCCTCCATCGTTCGCCAACATCGGCTACCAGACCTACATCATCTTCGCCGTCCTCAACATGAGCTTCATCCCCGCCATCTACGTGAGTCGCGTCGAGGTCGATCGTCATAGCGCCAATGCCGCCGCAGCGGACTGAACACCTTCTGCATCGCTCCTATCCACTCTACAAAGTGCTTTGCACCTGAGAGCAAGCAGCGCGGCCTCGAGGAGCTGGACCTGATCTTTGCCCAGGCCCACGAAGAGGGCTTCTGGAAGGCATCGAAGTTCATGACGACGGCGTGCCATCTCTCCTTGACCAAGAAGTACCTCACCTCCGAGGAGCTGGACGCCGAGCTTGCGTTGCGTTTCGGATCCAACCGACCAGACCAGAAGGTCACCGGCCTCACCGAGGGCGAGCAGGAGAAGGCCGCGCTGGAGAAGGACAAGAACGAGAGGAGCGGCGGCGTCACGCCCGAGGGCAACGACACGGAGCGGGCAAGCACGCACACGGGATCGTCCTGAGCGCCTTCGCTCGGCTTCCCATCCGCTTTCGGTCTGTGACCGAGCACCCGGCGGCGCGGCCATCGCTGTTCGCCATCTGCTGCGCGAGATGATGTTTCTTTCGTATACCAAGCATCAGCCCCCTCGCGCGCTGGACATTCAGATGCGCGCCCGCCTTAGTTTCTCGCACATGCGCTGAGCTGCTCGGGGCCCATTGGTGCCCCCTCTTCCGCTCTCACGTCCCCCTCGCTTGCACATCCCTCGATGCTGCCCATTCCCTCATGAATTGTACAGTATACGAGTCGGGACCCCGTCCCGAACGCTCTCACGTTGTCCGAGCACATGCTCGGACTCGACGCAATCACGATGCTACGACCTCCCCGACTCGTGCGATCTTTGCGTGACGAATGAAGGGCCTCTGCAGCTGATGCGGTCGTCTGGCCTGTGGGGTTGCTCAAGGAAAAGGGGCGTGAGGGGACATGCTCCGACGTTGAGGCACACCAACCTTGTTGTAGTAAAAATGAACTCCCTGATGCGCTGTGCACAGCGACTGGTGTTAACGCCCTGATGCACAAATGTGCATGCAAGCAACAGCAGTATTCAGGGAGACTGCAGCTGTTCAACAGTAGTAACAACTCAAGACTTGCCCTCCTGGCTGTCTTACATCAAGCCTCTGATATTGTGGCAGCTGCTGCTGCAATGTTGTGAGCCAAGCATCAAGCAGCCTGCACAGTTGTGTGAGCCCAAAGATTGCTCTGGAGCAAGGCAATCACCTCCTCAACAGTATGGCTGGGCAGGGGGTTGCTGGTTGAGGTGTTGCCACCAAGCATGTCATAGAGAGCATTGTAAGCCTTGTTGATCTGGCCTCACTGGGAGAGCTCCCTGACCATGTGATCAATGAGCTCAAAGAGGAGCTCTTTCAAGACATGTGGATTGCTTGTGGTAGCAGCATACAGCAGCAGGCATGGCCTTGCGCTTGCTCCAAGCCGTGGCGGCTGGCTGTGTTGTGGCAGAGACAGCTAGGAAAGCTGTGTCACAGCCCTGGCCCAATCGGGGCTGAGCGGCGCGGGCCAGCGGAGCAGAGGATTCCGGAGCCAAAGTGAATTCTCTCCGCGCGGCCGCGGAGAGGAATCACCAAGCCGCCAGCAATCCTCTGCGCGCCGGGCGACGTCGGCACGCACCGTGCGGCTCCGCAGTTGCTCCTGCTGGCAGGAGGACGCTTCGGATCCGCACCGAGGGCCAAGGGCTAGGCTTCGGGCACGACGGTGGCGTCCCACCTCGGAGCAACACCCTGGGATGACAATGGAGGACAACAGGACAATAGGGGCCATTTCTGATTGGTCGAGGCAGGGATGCCTCGGCGCCGTAGGTAGACAGTATATAGCCTAGTCCTCCTCCGCGTCGGTAGACTGGATGCCCCTCATCCAGTCTAGTCAATACCAGTCCTCATCGCTTGCTCGTCTTCCATCGACGTGAGAGCCCGAGGCTACTGTTGTCTAGCAAATACGACGTCTATCGACAGATCACCTCGCCAGCTCACTTCCGTAGTCATCCTTGACCGTGGACGCCTGCCAACGGTGCTCACAGTCGCCCTCGGTACCAACCCGCCGTTCCCGAACCTCGCTCGCGCCTCTGACGGGAGCACCGAAGCGATCGCCCTCCGACGCGCAGAGACTTCTCCGCCCCTCGGACAATCTTCTGCGCACCGCCAGGTCGACCGTTACAAGCTGGGGCCTGGCTTGACATTGCAGGCAGAGAGCCGCTCGTCCTGATGGCTTCCTCGAGGAACTTGCAGGCATGCCTTGGTCGGTTGGCCAGAATGGCTGCATCCAATGCCTTCATGGCGGACAGCCACCAGGCCTCTCAAATCGCTGAGAAATTCTTGAATGCTACTCTTCTGCTTGCCATCAAGCGGAGCTGCCAAGCATTTGGGCAAGGCTATCACGTTCCTCCCCTCGTGACTGGACCCACGAGAAGTGCAACACCTACTTCCAGCTGCAAGTGCTGAGGCAGATCCTGCGCTTTGCCACGTTAGCACCCAGCGCAGCCATTGCACAGGCTTTCAACAACAGTCTGTCAGCCACACAGGTCAAGATCTACAAGACGTTGTTTAGGGACCTTGGCCTAGACCCTGGTCAGGCCAAACTTGATGTCATCAAGATGTCAACAAAGCTGAGGATCTTGGCCATTGCCAGGAAGCTCACCAAGGAAGGTGGCAAGCACAACAAACGCTTCATCAAGGATATCAAGGCTGGTCAACTCATGGCCATGCTGCCAAAGTCCCCATTTGAGGCAATCAAGGATTCAATGGCCACCCAAGCAGGAATAAAGGGTGCTGAGGCCAGGGCCCAACTGTGTAGCTTTCATGCTCTCTGGGCTCAACTTCCTTAAGCATGTGTTCGACAACATCCAAGTTGCAGAGTACGCCGTGCACGTTCAGCAAGAGTTTCAGAGGGGCACCAGAGCCTAGCTCTGAGAGTGTCGTGCTATGATCAGGCAAACATGTTCTCCTTAAAAGAGAAAGAGACGAGAGCAGTGGCTGAAGTGATGCAGAGAGTGATGCCCCTATACTGTGGACGCCAGCAACGACTGTACAAGCTGCAACAGTCAATCTGGTCAGTGTTGCCCCTGAAGCCTGATGGCATTGCCACCAAGTTGTGATGTTGTCTTTGGCCAGGGGTACTGCTCCCAGGTGTCTGCTGTGCAGGCCAAGTAGCTGTGGGGCTGTTTAGTGTCCACCAGCACTGCCTGTGGGGTTGATCTGGAAATTGGCAGGGCAGACTTCAAACTGCCATGAACCCTGAGGCTGTGGACCTGTGGGTTCTTGGTCCTGGCATCAAGGTTGCACATCTTGGCTGGTGAGGTCTTGAGTAAGGCCTTGAATGCATGAAGCTGCTTCTTGGCTGTGCCTTTCAGCTTGTCAAAGTCACCAAAGCAGAGGAACAGCTCCTGTGGTGCTACATTGTGTCCCAATCAGTCATTGAGTACCCATGTTTGCCAATCATGTGGTCAGGGAGATTGCCACCAGGAATCAGCTTGTCACAGCATGCGCAGACCTGATTGCAGGCCTCAGCACAAAGGACATGCATAGAGGTGATGTGCCAAGCCAACACCTTCATGATGCTGTAGGCCTTGGCCCTGCATGAAGCTCAAAGGGTGACGTTCTCCAAGCATCAAGGGCAACTGAGCTGGCCTTTGGCACTTTCAGAGAGAAGCTTGACCAGGTGTGCCTCGAAGTGGGCCTCGATGGCTGCATGCCCCACAAGCCATACCTCGTGCTCCTCGCACCACTGGATGTTGGTGCTGCTGGCACGGATGATGCCATGCTCTTGCTGCTGGTGCACCAGGTAGTCGGCAACCTGCTTGTCCGATGCAGCATGGCAAAAGACGACCTTGGTCGGCTCTACAAAGGGGCAGCGTGTGTCGTCGTCCCTCAGGTACGAGCAGCTCAGGTAGCCCTGGCCGTTTGTGCTCTGGTGGGTCCCAATGTGAGCAGCCAGAGCCTGAGCCGCTTCGGTGGAGCTGATCTCGCTTCGGAGGCCGTTGTGGCAGCTCTTGTGGCAGCAGGGGGGTTGCATGATCACCCCAACCTTGGTGGTCAGAGCGGTCACCATCCTGTCACAGATGCACTTGACCAGGTGTTCCTGACTCCTGACAGGTCCCAGCTTGATGTGAGCCTTGCTTGAGGCAGACAGGACAGGGGGAAGAGTGTGTCTGCTGGCAGGCCAAGGTGATCTGCAATGTTGAGGAGGCATGCCATCTGGAGAATGGTCAAGGGCTGACCTCTGGGCCTTGGTCAGCCACCATTCCTGGATCAAGACCCACAAGCAGCTGAGGCTACATGATCATGAGTCCTTGTAGGCAAAGCCACAGTCATTCCCTGTGCCAAGGTGAGTGACCACATTCTGTTGCAGCAATGTGCCACAGCATCTGCTTCAGTCTGCAGGCCAGTCTGTCAAGCAGTGCAGCTGCAGCAATTTTCACCCGCCTGACGAAAAGGCAAAAAAGAGCTGCAGCAGCGGCGAGATGCAACAAGCAGCAAGGCGGGCGCGTCTTGCAACAAGCAAGGTTGGCATCAGTACTCTCAGTTCGCTGCTCGAACCGCACACGCCCTCTCCTGTTGTCGTGCTGTCATCAGTCATCAGCCCTATCAAAGCTCGGTCCGCGCTTCACGGGTCCAGCTGGCTTCGGACTGCAGCAGAGCGCAGGCCCGAGCCCAATTCCATAGCACGCGCGGGCGCGCGAGCAAGTGCAGGCAGACGAACCATTGGAGCGCGCGAGCTGTCGTATCAATGCGTTCGATGGGAACTACGGATCCAGGTATGATACACCGTTCGTAGACGGGCCAGGTCGAAATAGACAACTATCTACTGAGACGAGGCCACGTCCTGAGGGCGTGAAGGACAGGGGGAATCAAGGTCACGTCACGGGGGGAAACATGTTCGGCACGTAGCGCGTTAAGGTCGTCAAGGCGGGAGAGGGAGAGGCGCAAAGGGCGGCGATGAAATGGGCGAGCGAATGGGCTGTCTATGGTACTGACGACGGCGAGTGCTTGTCAAAACGCAGGACTGATAAGGCTGGTTTGTTGGAACGCTGCCGCGGTCGCGGAGCATGACGCGTCTCGCCGCTCATCGCGACGATGCGCTCTCGGAGTGGGGCGAGGGCGAGGCATCGCGGGTGTCGACGACCTCGTCGTGGTTCTTCTCCTTGTGCGCACCGCCCTCGATGTCCTCCTTGATGTCGGCGATGGTAAAATCCTCGTTGATGAGGTTGCCGTGCGTGTCGTAGCGGCGCGGCGTCTTTCGCTCCTTGAGCACCACATCGAAGGGGTTGATCTTCGACGACACCGAGAAGATGCTACTGATCTCTTCGAGCGAACGACCGGAAGTCTCTGGAAAGATGAAGAAAGTCGAGATGAGGATGGCGAAGTTGAGAGCGGCGAAGACGGTGTAGGTATGGTGGCCAATGTTCTCTTGCATGTAGGGCGTGACCATCACGACCATGAAATTGAAGAGCCTGTCGGGTATGTGGAGGTCGGGAAACTCGGATCAGCGGCTGGAACGGCAAGCAGGGCACGGAGAGACGGTCGAGGAAGCGGTGCGGGCTACTCACCAGTTGGCGGACGTGCTGATGCCGTTGGCCTGGGCGCGGATCGAGAGCGGGGTGATCTCGGCAGGGTAGAGCCAGGTCATGCCGAGCCAGCCAAAGGCGAAGAAGCTGTTGAAGAGGAAGAAGAAGACGGTCGAGACGACGGCAGGACCGCTTCCCTTGGACGTCAGGGCGGGCGCGCCCATGATGGAGAGGATGATCATCGAGATCGTCTGGCCGGCGGCACCCCAGAGCATGAGTTTGCGCCTGCCCATCTTCTCAATGACAAAGACGGCGATCCAACTGGCGAGGAAGTACTCGGTGCCGTTGGCGGCGGCGACGATACGGGACGTGACCTGGTCGAAGCCGAGCTGCTCCTCGAGGGTCTTGCCGATGTAGTAGGTGATCTGCGCGCGCGTCGCGTCAAGGTGGAGGAGCAAAGGTGTCAGCAGTGGACCTCGCAGAACAGCAGGGGATCACCTTTGGGCTTCCCCGAAGGTAAGCTGGGGATCGGCGCGCCACTCACCAGGTTGATACCCGTAATCTGCTGGAACATCTGCGAGGTGAAGCCGAGGGCAGTACGGTGGAAGTTGCGCTCGGGACCGTTGGTGAAGATGTCCGTGAACTTGGAGCTCTTGACGACGGCGAGCGAGGATCGGATCTCGTGGAGCTTGACGTCGACGCCAGCATCGTCCATGGGCACGTTGTCGAGGGCGGCGATGGCGGCACGGGCGTCCTCCTCGCGGTCCCTGAGCATGAGCCAACGGGGCGACTCGGGCAGCCAGATGGTGACAAATGTGGGAAGGATGAGGAGCAGCTGGAAAGCCAGCGGCACTCGCCACGAAGCATCCGACGGAGAGGTCCAGTAGAAGGCGAAGTCGATCTGGTAGGCGGGAAGGAAAATAGGAGAGGCGAAGAGCGGGTCAGCACGCGGTCACCCGGCTCCAACCTCCCTCTACGTCCGCTGCGGCTTTCGGTACCTACCCAGTACGACATTGCGATGCCGCCGGTGATCATCGCACCCTCGACCATGATGAGCATGCCACGCTTGTGCGGCGGCGAGCATTCTGACTGCCAGACGGGGATGGCGGCGGTGTGCATTCCGTTGCCAATACCGAGGATGACGCGGAAGACGAAGAGCATGGCGAGGTTGTACGAGGCGGTGCATCCGATGCAGCCGATGGTCATGATGACGGATCCGATCCAGATGTTCTTCCTACGGCCGAGCTTGTTTCCGAGGTAGAGCTGCGAGATGGCGCCGAGGAAGCATCCGAGCTCGTAGACACCCGTGACGAGGCCCTGGAGGATCGACTCGCTGGAGCTGGCATTGGCGACCTTTGTCGTCGTGTCGATCTCGGGGAACTGCTCGATCCACGACGGCAGCGTGTAGAGCGATCCGAGTACGCCCTGGTCGTAGCCGAAGAGCAGGAAACCGGTACTGGCGGCGAAGCCAATGGCCCAGCTGAGGCGGATGCCTCTGAGGCCGAGGAATGTGGGGACATTGTCCGTCTCGGGCGTGCCCGGGGCGAATCCTTTGAGCACCATGATGGGCTGCGGGCGGATGGACCTAGGTTTGTGAGGAGAAGGTCGTGGCAGGCGTGAAGAGCTCGTCGGGCAAGAGAGACGAGGGCGGTGAAGGTGGATGGCCACCCGTTTCAGTGAATCAGGGAGAAAGAGAAAAGTAGCCAAGTACGGCGAGGGAGAGGACGAGGGGGTGTGAACACGGGATCCATCCGTGGGGAGGGAGGCGGCTGCAACGTGGTCTACTTATACACGGCCAGCAGACACTCCCACGCAAGCAATTGTTCGTCTGGCCACACGGGCGTAGTCCCTCTCCGAGGGCGCTTTCAGAGGACACGCCTGCGGGTGGGGGGGAGAGAGGGCGGAGGGGCACCGAGGCAAGATGGCGGCCAACCTTAGGTCGGCGGCAGGGCGGCGACGGCGGCCGTGGCGGCGCGCCCGACGGCGGCGGGAGAGAGCGGGGGGCGCCGTGGGGCAGATGGATCGGAAGGGTAGGGGGGGCCCCCCGCTGCCTACCGTACCGCATCGCGCCGTGCCGTGCCGCGCCGCCCCGCCCCGCCTCGCACCGCACCGCACCGCAGCGTTCTTGCCATCGCCGGCGACAAGGCAACGCGCACGTCGCCCATCGCCATCATCGGGCAGTTTTGCGGAGAAAAGGGAAGTTTGAGGCAGCTCTTCAGAGAGGCAGGCGGCAGGCCCTTAGTCGCCGACAGCGGGTTCGAAGCCCGCGGGGGTGGGGGCACAGGTAGAGGCACCAGACAAGAGGAAGACGAGGGATCGATGCCATGGATATGGTCGACAGGGGTCGGAGGTTGAATACGGCGCAGGACCACAGACGAGGCGGGGCCTGAACCGGCCAGCACCGAAACCGGTTCATGTCGTCGGCAAGTCTTTCCCTCGCGGTCTGCTCCGCTCCTCGGTCCTGCCACCGTCGGCCACGGCAGCTCGCGCACTAGGGTCGTCTTGGAGCCTGTCAGGGGACAGCGGAGCAACCGGCTTGCTTGACAAACGGCGTGGCCGCGGATGAGGCGCCCTGAGGACGGCGCGCTGTGGCAAAGCCAGCGAGGCCCGCCCGTCGTGCTGGCGACTGCTGCCTTCCTCTGCACGACGGTACCCCGGCCCAGGCACCTGATCTGCCATCGTGGCCCGGCGACAGGCGAGGTGCCCCAGATTTTGTTGCGCGTGGTCGACAACCGAGCTGCTTTAGTCCGCCATGAGGCGTAGGCGCGCTCTGCAGCCCTAGCCTCTCTAGGCTTAGCTTGGCGGGCGGGTCCCCTCCGCGATGTGGTCTGCCTGGCAGGCCAGGCCATTCCTACAGTAAACCAGTCCACGAGCGCCATAGCCCTTCGTTGCTAGATATGGTGTTCGCCCTGGACCTAGCCTAACCTGCTTTTGCACGTCAACAGCGCGTGCAGGCGGCCATTCTTCAAACTCTCTACCTTGTCGTCGATCCACGGCGGAGCGGGCAGCTGCCGGACGAACGCGGCTGCTCTAGCGGGGCTGGCCGAGTTGCAGCAGGCCATCAGAGGCAAGAGGCGTGTGTACGTACACAAAGAGAGGTGTACTTCGATTGGCGCCGGTTGGTCGTCGACGCGGTAGATCGCCCAGGCTGCAGAGAGATGCGGGGCACCACCCAATGCATGTGTCTGCCTGTTGCTGCCGTCGCCACGCAGCCCTCCTCGGACCGGCGAACAGAGAAATAGCGGCGAGAGGCGCTCATCGAGCGTCTCGCCCGACCAACCAAAACAAGGCAGCAGGGCATGGATCGCCTCGTTCACCCCGCCCGTCTTCCTTACAGAATAGCCAGGGGCCATTGCGCGTCGTTGGCTTTGTTAGATAAGGTAGTTGCTCTCAGACCGCCCCGCAACGCCCGCAACGCTCCAGTGCCTGCGTTCGTCACGCAAGGTAGACAGGCAGGCAGTCTAGTTGACCGCAAAGCGAAGCGTAACGGCTCACCAGTCGACCCTCGGTGGGGGCCGTGTACGTCTCACATGGCTTTGGCGAGGCTCGTTCCTACCCACGCAATAACTAAGCGACCATCGCCCTCGGCGGGGGAGCCCGTTGTGTCGTGGGCTACATACAGCAGGCGGGCGGGGGGCAGGCAGGGTCTCTCCTCGTGGTTCTCACCGCCACCTTGCTCGCGACCATCGTTCGAGTGACGAGCGTCGATCCGGCTTGTGCCATCGCCGGACCGCTCCGGGTTCACCACCGACTACCCATGCCGAACGAAGAAGACGTACGACGATGGCCGAGCTGGAGCGGCCGTCCATCGCGGATGGCAGAGGGATGGCATAAGGGTCGGAGCGAGAAAGGGGTGAGGTCATTTTCCTTGCGCGCAGCATCTGCCAAGAGACGAGACGCTGGCTCGCCTCGGCGCGTGGCATGTAGGCGAGCTGCTTCCCATGCAGCAGCATGCAGACCAGCTGCGGTCGCATAGCGAAACGGAAGCGCCTACCCGCCCACCTCTTCCCTCGAGGGATGGGCCAGGCGCTCTTTCACCCGCCTTTGCCACCACCACCAAACGAAACGGGGCCGGGCCCGCCTCGTCAGGACGCTTGTTTCGGCGTTTTAAATCTTCGGATGAACCGGCTGATCTCGCCGACCCCCGTCGGGCACAGCTTCCTTTCGTGGATTTGCCATGGATCGGCGATGGGAAACGCTGGGCACCCCTTCCACAACGGGCCAGGATAGGGGGATCTGATCCTGGAGATCGCCAGAGCATGGTCGTTCACCTTGGCTCGCTTTGGGCGAGCAACCGGTGGGACAGCACACCCACCGGTACATACCCTGTACGCAAGCCGATCTGGGCGAACGGACAGGTCTATGTAGGCTGCACCAACCGCCCGCCATCGTCAAGGCAGCGGAGGGATGTTCTGCCGTGCTGCTGGGACCGCCTGCCCTCGTTGAGCGCGATGCTGAACTCAGCTGATCCGCCTCGATGCTTCCGGTATTCGGCGACTTGGAACTCTCCGAGGGGCAACGCCATGGGTCAGGCGAGCGGGGTCAGCAGGGCGCCACGACCCCAGCCCTCTTCGGCTCGGAACAGCAGCCAGGCCGGTGATGGGGCTCCCGCTCCCCGACTTCTCGGGACACGTCCGGCACCTTCCCGCCCCTCGTCGCCCAGTGGTGCAAGGGTGCCGCCACCTCTTAGACGCCGTTGTTGCAGCACACGGACAAGTCGTCTGTCAGACGAGGAGGTCGCACAGTAACTGCCGTCGAGCCAGGAACAAAGGCGGCAAGGTCGGACAACGTGTGACATGCCGAGCGAGGCGGCGAGGTGGCGAGCGACCTCGTGGTCGTGCATCCAACTAGCCCCGACCCGAATGCGATCCCGGCAGCAAAGCGGCCGCGGGAGAAAGCTTCCTTTAATGCTGCGGGTGCCAACCCCGCAGATGGGGCGTGCGTGCGTGCGTATGTCGCACGGTCTCGTCGCGTCTGTCTGCAACAGGCTTGGTCGCAGTATGATCTAGGAACCGGCGTCGATTCGAGGCGACCGGGACCCCTAACCGGGCCCGAGAGAAAAAGGTATACACATGGGCTCGTCAAGAGAGGAGGAGGGGTCAAGACCGTGGGATCGAAGAGAAGGAGATCGGGAGAAGAGGCGGAAAGGTCCATGACAAAGTCTCAGAAGCCTTTGGCTTGAGGAGAGGGGATTCAGGAGCAAGGGAGGCGCGGCGGCTAGGTCCACCACTTCCTGTTGGGCTGCTTGTACTTGGTCTCGAGGAGGTCGTTGAGCTCGGACTGTCGGCCGGCTCCCACTGCGAGGCGATGTAGACGTCGTACGGGTCAGTCAAAAGCCACTGTCTGCTTTCTGCTCGCCTGGAGCCACAGCATGGGTCGAGGGGGGGACAACTCACAAGTGATTTTGGCGTCGTCGCTCTCGAGCGAGGTAAAGACGGTCGTGATCCTCGGCTTGCCCGGCCGAGCGAGGGGAGGCTCGCCGTCGAACCTCGTCTGGATCCAGTCGATGGCAGCTGCGCATCCCGTAAACGAGAGGACGACGTGCTCGGACAGCGTGTCGCGGACGTACTCGATGGTGCTGCCCGACTTGGCCCAGGTGTCGACGAGGTCGTCGACCGTCTTTACGGGCACCACCTCGTCGTGGATGCTGTGGTAGACCTGCATCGGCATCGTCGGCGCCGCGCCGTCTAGGCCCACCTTGTTCTCCTCGATGATCTGCGCCGGGATCTTCTGGCCGAGCGGGTCGACGAGGCTCGCGTTGAAGCAGGTACCGACGACGTCGAGATTGATGTTGTCCTTCATCACGACGCCGAAGCTCGTCGACTTGGCCGCCGCAAACGCCTTCTTGCCCGCCGGCGTGGCGTTGCTGTCGAGCCAGCTGGCGAGCTCGGGGTAGGCGTTGGAGAGGCCGGCCATGACGCCGATGTAGAGCCCCGCGGCGATCGTCTTGTTGACGCGCACCGCGATGGCGTTGAGGTCGGCCGGCACGCCGCCGATGCTGGCGCCGACCACGGGCAGCTCCGGGGCGTAGCTGGGCTGCTTCTGCGCCGCCCATCCCGTGGCCAGGGCGCCGCCCGAGTAGCCCCACAGCGTCACCTTGGCGTTGACCTTGCCGTCGGCGTCGGCGATGCCCAGGTCGGCAAAGGCGAGCGCGGCGCGGATGCCGTCGAGGGTGGCGTAGGCCGACTGCGGGCCGGCGCCAAACGCGTCCGTCTCGGACTCGTAGTCGGGCACGAGCACGATCCAGCCCCGGTCCAGGCACGGCTCCATGAAGACCTGCTCGGACAGCGCGCCGAGCTTGTAGTCGTTGCCCGCCCGCAGCGCGTAGCTCGTCCGGCAGTTGGGCGAGGCGCTGTCGCACTTGCTCTGGTACGACAGCAGGTGCCACGCGCCGTCCGAGTCCTTTCGCGCCGTCGAGGGCCGGATGATGGTTGTCACCGTCACCTGCGGCGTCATGCCGTCCTGCGCCTTGGTCTTGTACGCCACCTGCCACGCCTGCAGCGGCGGGTCCTGGAAACCGGGAAAGTAGACGAGGTCGACCGGTCGGCTGCGCAGGATGGCGCCGTTATGGAGCGTATCGAAGTTGGCCGGCCGGTCCCAGTAGAAGGCGTCCTTGGAGGGGGTGGAGATCTTGGGCCCGCCTCCGAACAGGCTGCCGTGGAAAGGAAGCCATCGTTTGATGTTCGATAGCATGGTCGAGCGTAAAGAGCGGTCGGGTGGTTCAGTCAGGCACGAGAGCTCAGGGAGCGGTCACGGAGAGCGGTCGAGGGGGCGCACTGGGCTGGCAAAACCTACGAGACAAAGGCCGAGAAGCAGGAGGTTCCCGATGTCTTGGAGGGCATCTTATACTGGTACCGGATCTGGATGGGGGATCTCGCTGGCGAGCCAGGGGCACAGGTCAGCTTTATACTGCCAATATGGCGGGCGGTGGGATTGGCGAGGGTTAGTGTCACGGCGGCAGGCCCGAAATGCAGCTTAGGGGAGCAGCACTTCCGACGAGGTGGGCTAAGAAGGTAAGCTTCGGGTCAGCCTCGCAGCTTCGTGGGCGGCTTGCAGGCAATGATCCCGCAGTCCAGTGCTGGCGGGCTGTTGCTAGGGGAACTGTGTGGGTCGGGATCGCTTTCCCGTACGGTGCTTTGGCCCGAGGATGACGGGGACCCGAGGTGATATCTCTTCGATGGTGCGAAATGAATGTGGAACAGAGAGAGCGAGCGTGGTGGGCTGGTGGCCGTGTGCTTTGGTCAAAGGAGAGTGCCGGACGGGACGGGATGAGACGAGCTTGAGCGTGGTGGAAGCCTTGGTGGGCCGCAAGGTTTGGTCTAGCCGTGCGTGCATCGTATATATGCTCCCTCTGCGTTTCGCTACGGTGCGGTTCCCCGTGGCTCGTGAGGATAAGGGGTCTGTCTGGCTCCTTCGTCGAGGCGTTCGGTGCTCATGAGCGGGACGATGGCGAGGCCGCGTCTCCGAGACGATGCGAGCGAGGGATAAGGACCGGCGGCGACGTATGTGCTGTTCAGGATCAACTCTACCCTGCGTCGGGGCCGGAAGAAGGACGAGGCGGTGCCGGGAGGAGGCGCAGGTGTAGACACGCGGTGCTGAGCTCCGACGTGAGCAGCGAGCTTCCACACTCCGCGGTCCAGGTGGCCGGTATACCGAGCAGGGGGCTCCTTGCAAGGGCGAAATGGCAACAGCGAGCACGATCGTGACGGCCATACTCTATCCAGCGGAGCTGGGACTTCGCTGCTGGAGGTTGTGTCGTAGCGGAGTGGCGCTCGACAGAGGTACCGGTAGGAGGAGCTGTCAAAAAAGGCCCGACGCGACAGGGGGGCTGGCTAGTGGACTGGGCACGAAGTGGCAACCACATGCAGATCCTCACCCTTGCCTCCGAGGTCAAACATCGACGGCTTCGGTCTCGACGAGCTGCTCTGCGAGGCTGGCTCTGTTGACCATCTCTTGAGCAGGGCAGCGGGGCAGCTGACAGGCTCCAGCGACCAAAACTGGCGTCGCTGGCCGTCTCTCCTGCGAGCATGCTGGACGCGGCCTAGACGAGCGCCAACGCCAACGCCGCCCCGTGCCAAGCCGGCCCAACGCAGGCAGTCACCCGCCCGTGCACATCGCCGCCGACCGACCGACCAGGGCCGCGCGCGGTCGCAGAGATCAACATCTACCCGCCTCTCGCTGCCAGCTGTCGGCGAACAAGCAAGCAGGCCGGGCTCGAAGCTCAGCGAGAGGAGAATCGATGCAGGGCGGCAGGTCGCCTTTCAAGCTCAGCCACGCCGGGCCAGGCCAAGCCAAGCCAAGCCCAGCCTGCCAAGGTCACGGAAACGGAGGCCCGGTTTCATTCGGCCGAATTTCTGGTCTTTCTTCTTTCGGGCGAGCTAGTGATCGGGACCGAGTATGGGCCGTGTCTGCTGGCAGGCCTGGCCTGCAAGATTCGCGCACCGGCTTGGATTTTTGTTTTCCCGCGGGCCCGTCCCGGGCTGCGAGAGGAGGGCAGGGCAGGTGAGCGGTCCGGTCGATCCGTGCCTCGCAGGGCCCGGGCCAAGGACAGACAGGGTGCGGTTGGTTTGGGGGGGCAAGCCAGAGCCAGGCGCGCACGGTGACGCCAGCAGGTTATCGATGCCAGAGCAGAGCCAGGCAGGCAGGCAGGCATGGCGGGCGGGCAGGGGCCCACGATCGAGGCGCCAGGCCACGCCCAGGGCCGCCGGGCCTTGCTCAGATTGCCGGGGTGTCCTCGACTGGCGGCGGCAGGTTGGTCGGACGCTTTGCCAGCGGCCCAAACCGATCCACCTCGCCGTTCCTGATCTTCTCACCACCATCCATCTCGCCGTGCACGCAACCTCATCGCCGCTTTCTCTTCTCTTCTTGAACACCCTCCTCACACCCCCTACAAACTCTCATTGCAAAAATGGTTCTCTACGTCGAGGGAGATGTTGTCGAGTGTAAGTTAGGCGGTCAGAGTCGCCAGACGGGCTCGAGGGGAAGCAGCTGCGTTGCCAGCAGGATGTCCCTCTGTATGCTGACCCCCACCTCGTCCCGCTCTCTTTCGTCCATCGTCCGCTGTACCGCCTCGCTCCCTCGGGCAGACCGTCCTTTCGGTGGCGAGGTCAAGACCGGAAAGATCGACAAGATCGAGGTCAAGACTGGCGGACACGTACGTTACGTCCCACCCACCTGCTCAAACCTGCTCCTCTACGTCCAGGGCGGCGCCTGACCTTCCTTTCCTCTCCCTTGTTATCTCACCCCCCGTCACCGCGACGCCAGGTCGACATCAAGTACCACATCAACGGCGAGACCTTCATCTCGACCCAGATCATTGGCAAGACCAAGCAGTAACCTCGTCGCCGTCACCGTCTGAAAGCCGTCGCTGTGCCGCGCCTTTTTTCCGCGACGCAATGACATAAAGGGCTCTCTGTTCTGATAATTTCTCATTCGACGGTATCGATATCTCGAGCGTTACAACCGTGGCACCATTCGCGAAGGGGGTAGGGCGGACCACCGATGAAGGCCCTGCTAGGCGGTCTAGCTCGCGGGCAGATTCTGGCACAAAGGCAGTGAGGCAGGAAGGCAAGCCAGGAACTGGGCTGGCATCTTGGGCTGCCAGCTCAGGCGGTCGTCGCTGCCGGAGCGTCGAGCGACGACGATGCCAGACCGTCCTTGGTCGAGGCGGTGCGGCCCGACATGCGGCCCTGGACGTAGTCCTGTCCCGCCACGCTGAGCGCCGTCGAGATGACGTCCACGAGCGAATCCTCGACCCAAGCATTCTCCTCGAACGGCACCTCGACTGTCGGGCAGGTTGCGCGCATACGAACGACGAAGACGGGTCAGTACGTGCGTCGAGTCAAAGCCGGGCTGCGCGGCCGCGTATCGACTCACGCCAAGAGGTGGGCACGGCCTGGCTGATGGTCTTGTGGCTCAGGCCGTGGAGCGGGTCCTTGAGTAGCACGATGAAGAATAGCTGCTTGTCGTCGGCCTCTGCGACCTTGGACGCCGCCGCTTTGCCCTTTTCGCCGCTGCCGCTGCTCGGGGAGAGCCCTGGGAGGGCAGACAGGCACGCCTGGATGCGGACAAAGACGGGACACGTCGTGATGGGCAGCGTGGCGCCCGTCGACGCATCTGCGGCGGGTGGCTTGACCTCGTGCGTCTTGACGATTTCGTCGAGGTTGACGGTGGCGAGGCGGAAGGCGGCCTCGAAGCCCTCGACGGCATTGAGGTCGCGCTCCTGGTCCTGGCCCTGCTTTGGGCGCGAGGCCGACGACTGCCCGGGCGCCTTGTTGACGACGAGCTGCTGCTCGGTGTTGTCGGAGTCGACCTGCTCCATGACTTTGGCGAGCACGCGGTAGGTGACGTCCTCGATGCCGTCGTAGCCGACCATGTCTGGGGTGGGGAGCGGCGGATGAGGGGCGGGGCGGGACGAGGCGAGGCGAGGCGTGCAAGCACCAGGTTAGCAGGCGTCTCTCATGCGGCCCCGTCTTGGCTCATGGCCCACGACTCACCATGGCTGAGGGTGACCTGAATGACCTCGTGGGCGGCGATGGGAGGAGCGACTGCGTTGATGATGTCGGTCCAGCCGCGCTTTCCGACCTTGGACACCTCCTCGCCCCACTTTTCGAGGCCAGCGTCCTTGACAAAGCCGCGAACGCCCTTGGCAAGGTCCCAGCCGCGGTTTCCCAGCTCCCGTGCCTGTTCTGCCTGGGAGGGGGCCCTCTTTTCGAGCTCTGCGCGGGCCTGGTCGGCCAGCTTGGTGGCCTGAGAGAAGAGCGAGGAACCCCAGCCCCCCCAGCCTCCGCCTGTGGCAGCAGCAGCAGCAGGGGCGGGTTCGGATGCGGGTCCAGCAGCTGTGGACGCTTCGGAGTTGGCTTGGTCGGGGGCGGGTACGGCGGCTTGGCTGGAGGCGGTGGTGCTTGCAAGATTGGAAGTGGCTGCGGGGTGAGTGGGCGCGGCTGGTGCCGGGGTGGATGGCTTGTTCCGGTTGCTGGCGCGGCTGCTGGAGGACTGCCTGCTCTGCACTAGGCTGTCGAGGTCGTCGAGGAGGCTCTGGGCGTCTTGGGGAGCCTTTGAGGATGCTTCTGCGGCCGACGACGAGGCTGGGTTGGCGGTGGTTGCACCGGGGGAGGCGGCCCTGTGGGAGGGGTTGTGCGGGGTCGAGGGAGCGCCGAGGTTGTCGAGGTCGGCGAGGAGGTCGTCGACGTCCTTGCGGTTTGACTTTTTCATCGACATTGCGCTGGAGGTGGCGGTGGTGGAGTCAAGGGCTGGTAGGATCGAGGTCGAGAGAGAAGAGAAGGAGCAGGCAGGACAAGGAAGGAAAAACGAGGCCAATCCGGCTGCGCTGTGCCCTCGTGGCCGCCCAGACGGGGGGCGGTGGTGCAGGCAGCCGGGCAGCCGGGCAGCAGCGCGCTTCAACGCTGCGCCGCACCCAACCCTACGGCGGCAGGCAACTGTGCGTGGCTCGTGCGAGCTTGCCAGGCTGGCCAGGCCTCCACACTCTCAGACCCCTTCTCTCTCTCTGTGTGGGGGCCGTTGGTTGGGTCTGGCCGCGCCTCGACCCCTCTCTCACCGTTCCCACCCACCACCACAACCACCACCACCCCCATCCCCATACCAAGCCAGGCCAGGCCGCTACAGCCAAGCCAACACCAACCCTCCTGCCACCATGCCATCGCAGACCGCAGCCACCCACCCCAGCCGGACAACGCCACGCTTCACCCTCGTCCTCCTCTGGATCCTCGCTTCCGCCTACACCTACGGCTTCGGCATCTCGGAACTCAACCCACTCCAACCCATCCTCACCTGCCAGCTGAACCACACTTCGAGCCAAGCCACACTGCCATCCCTCGCCCATCCTCCTTCCGGCTGCATCCCGCTCACCGAATCCCAATTCGGCCTCATCACCAGCCTATTCACCCTCGGCGGCCTCGCTTCGTCCCTTTCCATCTCTGCCATCGCAAACAGCCGCGGCTGGGGGCGCCGCACCTCCATCACCCTCTCGGCCTTCTTTGGTCTCGTCGGCAGCATCGTCCTCACCTCAGCCCGCTCCGTCGCCCCGCTAGCCATCGGTCGCCTCTTCCAGGGCCTCGGATCGGGCATCGGCGTCGTCGTCGTCCCAATCTACATCAACGAGATCTCGCCCGCTTCCCTCCAAGGCTCCAACGGCGTCCTCAACCAGCTCTCAATCGTCGTCGGCATCTTTACCGCACAGGCACTCGGCGCCTCCCCACTCGGCAGCGATGGCAACACGTGGCGCTGGATCCCAGCCACATCGGCCCTTATCTCGGCCACCCAGCTCCTCGCCGGGTTCGTCGTCGCCGTCGAGAGTCCAGGCTGGCTCCAGGGCGAGGGTCGCAAGAGCGGATCAGACCAACAGGCCGACGAGGTCAGGAGGCTCCTCTGGTCCGCAAAGGAGCTCGATGCTCACCGCGAGGACACCGGCAGGCGCACCGCGCCGTCTGGTGCCGAGGCAGAGGCCGATGCTGATGCCGACGTCGACGAAAGGCAGGGCCTCTTGGCCGACGGGTCAGGCTCGGGACAGCACAGCGCACACAGTAGCGTCAGTCTCAGGGAGATCTTCACCGACCCAGCCATCCGGCCCGGTACGCTCATGGTCGTCTTTACGCAGCTCGCGCAGCAGCTCAGCGGAGTAGTGAGTCCACCGGCGATAGCCCTGTCGAACGACGGGGGCTTCAGTGAGTCGCTGACGGGAGCTCACCGCCCGCCCGTTCCTCTTTTGTCGTCCCACGCTCGCACCCGCACAGAACGCCGTTCTCTACTACAGCACCGGCATCCTGTCGACGATCCTGCCGTCGCTCGCCGGCTCCATCGGCATCCTGATCACCGTCATCAACATGCTCATGACGTTCCCGCCCATCCTCCTCATTTCCGAGGACCGCCTGGGCAGGCGCAACCTCATGGTCCTCTCGGCGGCCGTCATGAGCGTCTCGTCGCTCTTGCTCGGCGTGGCCATCGTCTACGACATTGCCATCCTCAGCGCGGTCTGCATCGTCGTCATGGTGGCCGGCTTCTCGGTCGGCCTCGGTCCCATCCCCTTCGTCATCCTGCCCGAACTGGTGCCGAGTCGCGTGAGTACCCTGCTCTGCCGCCCTCTTGCTGGCCCTGGCATCCCATCTTGTCCTGACGTCGATGGGATCCCTCGCCACTCACGCTCATCACGGATTCCGTCGCTTCCCTTTTTCTTCTTCTACCTGATACCACCTTTCCGCCTGGCAGGCCGTATCGACAACGACAAGTCTGGGCCTGAGCCTCAACTGGTCCGGCAACTTTCTCATCGGCGCCGCCTTTCTCCCGCTCAAAAACTTCCTCGCCGGCTTCGACCACAGGCATACGGGCGGCGCCGTCTTCTGGCTCTTCACCCTCTCCAACGCCGTCACTGCCCTCGTCGTCGCTAGATTCTACCGGTACGCGCCGCCCCAGTCGTCGCAGCGGTAGGACGGCGTCCAATCGTCAGTCCCGCCACGCGACACAGACGTGAACCTACCTTTCGAACTGTCGCCGTACCAGACGGCACGCTGAGAGCGAGCGGGGATGCATTTCGGATGCGATGGTGGTCGGTCGTTCGACGTGACATGCAGAGACGGCACCGGTCCGCGAGAGCGGGGTGGCGAGAGCAGCGTTGCAACGGCAGGGCATGGCATGATGAGCGCGGCGTCAGGAGGGGGCCACGACGCCTCAGGCAAAGTAGTCGGAGCGGCCCAGGGTAAAGTCGTTGACCTCGGAGAGGTAGTCGCCAAACTTTTTCTGGTCTTCGGACCACGTGTCTTGGTGGCTGCGGGAGCGGGGTTGGAACGGAGGGACGGACGGAAGGAGGGAAGGACGGTCAGTTCGGGGTCGTTCTCTTCTCTTGACTGAGCACGCAGCACGAGGAGACGACGGCGAGGCGACTCACGTCCTCTTAAAGTCGGCGGCACACCTCCTGACGGTCGTCGAGATGGGTACGGGGTCGTCGGTATGCTGCGCGACGGTATCGACGATGAGCGAGGGCATCCACTCGGGCACCTCGTAGGGAAAGGCGGCGAGGAGCGCCGTGGCGCCGAGGATGCCCGAGTGGAGCGTGAGGAGCTTGTCATCAAAGTCGGCCTCGCCGCGCTTGGGCAGCTTGGTGGCCGCGACGAGGCGCGTAAAGCGCTGCTTGAGCGTCTTGACCAGCCGCCGCTGCGAGCAGCGCACGATGCCGCTCAGCGTCGTCGCTGCCATCTCGCGCACCTCGAGGTGCCGGTCGCGCAGCAGCTCCAGCAGCAGGTCGATGATCTGCTTGATGCTCGCGTCGTTGAGGTGGAACAGGCTGCGAGCGCAGGCAGGCACAGGGGGGCGGAGACAGAAGCGGCGGACCGAGGGCACGAGGGTCAGGGGATCTCGGTCGTCAGCAATCTGCCCCTTCTGTTGCGGCAAACGAGGGCCGCCGCCGGTTCATCCACGGCGCGGTTCTTGACTGCTACTCACTTCTGGAAAAAGACGACCTGCAGCACGGGCAGCGAGTCGAGGCGGGCGCGCCACGAGTCAGTCGACGAGCGCGTGACGCTGAGCAGCTCGTGGACGAGCGCCTCGACGTTGTCGGCCGTGTGCGGGTAGGTCGAGATTTTGGTCAAGACGGCGCGCGCCGTGTCCGAGAGCTCGCGGTTGTCGTGCACCTCGACCATGGCAAAGATGTAGGGCAGGAAGCGGATCACCTCGCCCGCCATGGCGCTGTTGCGGTGGTCGCCCAGCGTCGTCGAGATCCACAGCAGCGCCGTCATGGCCGCGCGGTCGTACTGCGACGTGCCCTGCGCCGTCGGCTTGCGCTCGCCCTTCCACCGCGCCAGGTCGCGCGCCAGCGTGGCGAAGCGCTCCGAGTAGAGCTCGGGCCGCGCCAGCAGCGAACCCTCCCGCGCCGAGCAGACGTCGAGGAACTCGTCGACGCTGCCAAACGACGGGTGCACCTTGAGCAGCTCCAGGTCCGCTAGGCTCTCGCTGATGATGCTGCGCACCTCCTGGAAGTCGTTGCTGAAGCTGTCCGTGTAGATTCGGATGAACTCGTCGGCACCCCACGCATCGAACTTGAGGTTGAGCGTGACGAGGGCGCCACGCAGCAGGTTCTGCGCCTTGGTCTGCTCCCAGGGGCTCTGGTTGGCCGAGTCCGTCGAGATGTTGTCTCTGGCGGCTTCGACGACGTAGCGCACCAGCGGAATGGCGCGGCGCGGGTCGCGATTCTGGAGCATGTACTCGACGCACATCTGCCACGCGGGCTGGCTGTCCGGCGTGCACTCCTTGAAGATCTGCGGCAGCAGCTCCTCGAGCCACGCCCACAGCTGCGCCTGGTCGCGCGCCGGCCAGTGCTTGGAGCCGCGGTATGCGCCGCTGATCATCTCGGCGGCGGCACGATGCTTGTGCCGGTCCTTCTCCGCGATAAACTTGACCACGGTAGGCTTGACCATGGGCAGCAGGCTGACGCCGTAGACCTGGAAGAGCGACTTGATGAGGCTCGACGTTTCAGCAGAGAGGTAGTTGCGGTCCTTTTCTTGCGACAGGTGGCGGAAGAAGCCGTCCCACCAGGCGCTGTCGGACAGCACCGCCCGGATCGCCTCGACAGCCGGCTTCGAGGCAGGGTCCCAGTCGAAGATGTTGTCCGTCTCGGGCGGTGGCGAGTAGTACGTCTCCTCGTGGCCCCAGACCAGCCAGCCTTGCGACGACTTGTCGCGCAGCCGGGTCTTGTCGTTGATCGGCTCGGCAAACTCGGCGATATAGGCATCGGTCCAGTTCGCAGGCACGGGCCGTGGCAGGGCGGCGACGTGCTTGAGCGGGTTCTTGCTCTTGCCCAACAAGAGATCCTCGTCCGTGCTGCAGAGCGTCCTGAGCTTGAGAAAGTAGAGAATCTTGGTGACGCCGGCCGACGCATACCGTCGCATGCTTGGGTTTTCCGAGAGAATCTGCTGGGCGAGGTACTTGGCCGGCTGCTCGGCCAGCGGCTTGTCCTTGCGGATGAGGGCGCGGAGGAGCCTCGCGGCGAAGATGGAAAAGGCCCAGTGCGTTGACTCGTTCTGCGCGATCTCGAGCACCTTGTCGGTGAGCTCGCGGTGCAGCTCGTCGACCCTCGCCGTCCTCTCGACGCGCTTGGCGACGACCGCTTCGAGAAGCTGCTGCTCCGAGGCAGGGCGTTCCTTGAGGTCCTGTGGGAGGGCACCCTCGAGGGCATCGGCAGCCTCGCGCAGAGCCGGCGTGTCGATCTGCGACTTGAGCGTCGACGGTTCGGCGAAGCGCACGACAAAGTAGCTAATGATGTTGCGGACCAGCTTCTGGATCGACGGCTTCGAGTGGTGCTGGGCCGCAAGCAGGCTGAGGATGTAGGGTGCGCAGAACCTGTCGTCCGTCACGGCCAGGTGGGCGAAGCGCTTGCTGCCGAGCAGATACAGCGCGCCCTTCATCTGGTCGTCGCCGACGCCCGGCTGCAGCGCCGCGATCAGCTTGGGAAACGAGAGCGCACGGGTGCCGTCGTAGTAGGCGCAGACGGTCTCGAGCGTGTTCTGTGCCGTGGACCGGATGGCCACATAGTTGGACAGGCAGAACTCGAGGATCTGCTGCAGCATCTTGTCCGTGTCGGGCGACCTCTTGCGGTTGCCGCCATTGAGCCTGGCGCGCGACGAGTGGTAGAGCATCGCCCGCTTGATGCAGAGCGATCGTGGGAACGTCTTCTGCTTGGCATAGAGCTTGGTGATGCTCCTGTAGAACGAGAGCGCCTTGGAGTGCACGCGGTGGTCGTCGGAGCTGTGGCCGTAGCAGGTGAGATAGGTGCGCATCGAGCGGATCAGGAGCTTGACGCAATCGATCTGATCCTCGGCGCCCGAGTCGTGCGTGTTCTGCGCGGCGCGGCCCATCAGTTCGCCAAATCGCTTCTTGAAGGCCGCAACCTTGATGTAGCGAGGGTCTGACCTGTCCGTCAAGATGAAGCCGCTCTTGAAGGCAGGCGGTGGCTCGATGAATTCGGCCACGTCATCGCCTAGGTCCATGACCGGGTCGCCTCCACCGACGTGGTCCTCTTCGATGAGCGCCGGCATGCCGCCCAGGGCAAGGCGAGCGACCACCAGGTTGCGGCAGAAGTCGTTGGACCAGACCTTGTCGCGCGTTCGACCCTCTTGCAGCAGGTCCTCGACCACGTCGAGGGCTGGATGGATGACCTTGTCGATGACCTCGAGGCAGAAGTCGATGGAGGCATCCGAGGGCTGGTACCACTCGATCTTGACGTCGCTGACCTTGTAGAGCTTTCCCCAGTGCAGGTGGGATCGCCGGGCAAACTCTTCGCTCTCCCAGAGGTCGGCATTGACGAAGCGCTGCTCCTTCGGGTAGATGGTGATGAGCGTCGCCACGACCCGCTGGACGAGGCGCGCCGCAAAGTTGTACCCGCGCTCCGTCTTGCAGGAGGTGCAGACCAGCCGCAGCACCTCGATTAGCCGCTCCCGGTGCAGAAGCAGCGCGTCGCCGGCGTGACTGGTGGCACCGAGCAGCACGCTCAGGTGCCAGTGGAGAGCGGCATCGCTCTGGACCGGAATGCTGGTGCTCGTCGTTCGCGTCGAGCTGGCGCCGTTGGCAAGCTCGATTGCGATCCTATCGCAGCACATTGGGACGAGCCGATCCAGGACCATCTTGGGATCCGCCCTCGCAAAGCAACCGATGAGCGCGCCGATGACGCGCACGACCGACGCCGAGACGGTGGTGGCGCAGTAATCGGCGACGACCTTGAACATCTTTTCGCAGAGGTAAGGGCTCATGGCCGAGCAGACGGCGTCGGTGGCCATCAGCACGAACTGGATCACCCGCTCCTCGAGCTTGCCGCCGGTGCGGCCTGCGCGGCCTTCTTCTGGCAGCGCCTCGAAGAGCGTGAGGATGCTTTTGAAGAACGCGGTGAGCCACGGTTCGAAGTCGGCCGTGCTCATCCGCAGCTGATAGTCTTCTTCCTGCGGCGACGGCTTCGGCGTCTCGTCGCCATACTCGTCGATCTGCATCGATGGGGCCGCTGCAGCGGCGGCGGCAGCAGCGGCATCAGAGGACTCGGCGTCGACCTCGTCCATCGGCTGGACCTCCTCGTCGTCTGCGTAGGCCTCGGGCCGCGTGAGATCGTCGATGCGGATGGACAGGACAGAGAGCGTGACAAACAGGCACGTGCCGATCGTCTTTCCCGGGTCGTTGAGGTCGATGCCGGGGATGCAGAGCTGCAGCAGCGGCGTCAGGTGCTTGCCACCGGCGCGGTACAACTCCCGCGAGACCAGGACGGGCGAGAGCTGCGAGAGCGCCGTGATGATGGCGTTGGTGCGGTGCGTCGTCTCGAGCGCCTGCAGCGAGTCGAACGATCGCTCCAGCACCGCCGGGACGACGAGTTCCGGCTCGAGGATCGTCAGCCACTTGAGGCTGGCGTGCGCGTAGCTCATTGTGAACGGGTCACGGGAGAACATCGACAGGAGGCAGACGGTGCGCAGGATGGAGACGAGCTCCCTCTTGATCTGGGGCGTGAGCCGGTAGTGCTTGGGCACCTTGCAGTCGGCCCGCTCCTCCTCCTTGCAGCGCTTGAGGAACTCGTAGGTGATGTGCTGCACCAGGTTCGCGAGCTGCCCCTGCCATGGTCCGTGGTTGGACGGGTGGAAGAAGCTCTCGGTGGCCTGGATCAGCTTGGCCAGCTGTTCGAGCGCCTTTGAACCAGCCGGATACGTGCGGACGGAGGAGCTGTCCGGCGCGCTCCCGCGGGGAGAGGCGCCAAGAACGGGCGTGCTGACCGCTGGCGTCGTCGCCTCGGACGGCGTCACCACGTCGCCGATGGCCGGGCCGTCGCGGGAGATCGAGTAGGCGATGATGATGGCGAACGAGTGTAGGCGATCCGTCTGCCTCTTCATTTTGAGGGTGACGCCCGACGCCGCCGCGTCGGGCCCCGTGCGGAACTTGGACGACTGGGCGAGGAGCGTCGCGTTCGCGCTCTTGCTTGCGCCGACGGGCAGGCCTGCCGACTTGAGGCACTTTGTCATGATCAGGGCGAATTGCGACTCGGTGAAGATGCCGACCTCGTTAAAGAGGCCTTTCCCCGCATCGGCGCTGCTGGGACGACTATCGGCGGCGGCCTCGGCCTCGCCCTGCCCTTCAAGCGCGTCTCTAGGCTCGCTGGAACCGTTTCCAGGCGAAGCCGAGCTGATTGAGGGGTCGCTTACGTGCATCTCCGCAAGCCGGGCGAGCAGGTCCAGCATCTGATCGTCGAACAGCGACGAGTTGAAGCTCTCCCATAGCCGGAACATGGCGGGAAGCCACCGTTGCGGGTGGCTGATTGGTAGAAAGTGGACGAGGAACGCCTGCGAGGCGATGACCGAGTTGATGCTGCTGCCGTCGAGCTTGGGCAGGAACGTCTGGAGCATCTCGTCGGCCTCGCTGGGCGCAAAGAAGCGCTGCGCCGTCTCTGCGAGATCGAGGAGGAAGTCCGACACGTTGGTCAGGCCGGTCCTCCGCTGCTTTGGGAAGAGCTCCTTCTCCAGTAAGTTGTACAACGGCCTCCAAGGCAGAACGAGGTCCTTGATGTCGAGCTTCCTCTTGTTCCTACACAGCAGGCGGCAAGGATGTCGAGCGATCGAAAGGGTCAGCCGTCATGGACAGAGCGGCAGAGACCGTGGCTCAAAGGCTCACGGCGGCACTCACTCGATGAGACTCATGCAGACCTCCGAGGCCAGTTGGACCAGCCGCGTCTCCAGACCAGGTAGGACTGCAAGCTCATAGTATAGCCTGGCGAGACGGGCTCTCGTCTGCCGCAGCATGGGGCTGCGCAGGGGTGCGAAAACTTGGAAGGTATCAGCTCGTGTTTTCGACATGACCATCTGCGAAAGACCCCTTGCTCTCGGATCATTATACTCACTACTTGAGGGACATGAGGCACTTGAGATGGTACGTCCACCGTCGCAAGCCGACGTCGAAGCTGGAGCATGTCGAGTAGAATGGACAAGGCGTCAGCTGCAAAGACCTCGAGCGACCTGCCTTACGGAGCTGCGCGGCACTCACTCCTTGGTCCTGACGCAGTCGACCAGCCTGCGGATGATTTCGTCAAGCCTGCGGTCGAACTCGTCGAGAGACTCGCACGGATACGGCAGGCTCTCTGGGTAGTCCATCTGCGCCTTTCGATTTTCGACCTTGGCCTTCTTGGGCTGCTTCAAGGACGAGCCTGCCGCGGCCTTGGCGGGTGACGATGCCCCGCCGTCGAGCGAGAGGGTGGGGACGTCATCGTCTTCGGAGTCCTCGTACTCGACGGCCATCTGTAGTGCGGCGGAGGTGGCATGGCGAATGCGAGAGAAGAGGGTCAGAGCAGAGAGGTTCCAAGCAACACGTACTATCAGCGCGATGCTCTGCGTGCTGCGATGAGGCTCGTCACCGGGTGCTCACCTCCATGGGGCTGTCGATCTCGAGCACATCGTCGTCCATGGTGGTCGTACGTGGCGTTACACCTGTTGCGGCGCCGAGCGTAGCAGTGTTTGTTGTTGTGGACGGTGCGCGTTACCCTTGACCTTGCAGATGTTCGGTTCAAGGTGCCAGGGTCACGACGAGACTGTTCCTCTGAGAAGCAGGGGTCGGGTGTACGGCAAGAAAGGACCGGCCCGACGTTGGCAGCGCGATGGTCGTGTGTGGGTTCTGAAAAGCAGAGGCTGGGTCGGCTCTTATGTATACGTCGGGAAGGGCGAGTGCGAGGCAGCGCGGGTAGTGTTGGTCGGAGGGAGGCAGGGTCGAGAAGAAAGGGCTTGCGCGGCCCGGCAACCTGGCCTGGCGGGCTGCGCGGCTCGGCGGGCCAAAGCGCACACACACACACGCGGCCCCTCTGCCTCCACACGACCACCTCACCTCTTTTGCCGCGCTTACGCACCTCTCCCGCCTCCCGACGCCCAAGCCAGCGCTCGCCTCGTGTCACACGCCCAGGTTCAGGTCACAGTCAGGCCACACCCGCCAACCCCACTCTGGACGCTGGCGGACAGGTCGGGCGCTGTCCATGCTCCGAATCAAAGCAGCCGCTTTCTTCGGACAGCATTGAAGTCGTCGTCGGACGTTCGTATAGGTACAGTTCAGCGAGAGGCAGGGACATCGCGGGGCCAGTGTCGGGGTCAACGAGACGGGGCGGAGTACGCGGGGGCGGAAGGAGGATGGGAGCAGAGCGAGATTGCAGGCCCTAGGCGCGTCGTCGAGCAGCATCGTGCCATGTCTTGTGATGTCCGTACAGGGAGGGACCAGAGCAAGTCTGCAACGACTGTCAAAGGCGAGGTCGGCCGGCAGGCAGTCAGACGGCCCAGCCGGGTCCGACGGAGAAGGGCTCGGCGGCCTGGCGAGGGTCATGGTCGAGTGACAGCAGCGGCCGATTCAGAGGCGAGACCGCTTTCGCCACTTCCGGTGATGGTTGAAGGCCGCATGAGACGGAAGGCGCTGGCGCTGTGCTGCCCAGAGGACCGCACCCGCCTCGGCCCAGCTCCGAGGAGGACGAAGCGACGCTGCCAGCGCTGCGCCTCGGTCCAGGGTGGGCGCAGGAAGCTGCGCATCTAGCAGCATCCGCCCTTCTTCTGCTGTCCGCCGTCGTCTGCGCTGGGCTGAACAGTGATTGTCTCGCCACCTGACGGCTTGATGACATCGTCCGACGACTGCAGCGCCTTGTTCGAGACGATGCGGTAAATCTCTGCGATTCGGGGGCAGAATCATCAACGAGACGGCACGAGGAGGTCGCCCAGGGCGGGTCCACGCGTCAGCACGCTGGGTCTCCGGGAAAGGCATCGGAAAGGGCAGTCCGGCGCTCGCTGCACTCACCCGTCAGGATGTTCTGGAAAGCCTGCTCGACGTTGGAGGCGTCGAGCGCCGAAGTCTCGATGAACGAGAGGTTGTTCTCCGCTGCCAATGCGGGCGGAACGGTGCGAAGACAGCGCAAACGAGGGTATGATCGTCAGATTCACGGTCGTTGCCAGCAAGACGGATCAGCCGGCCACTCACCTGCAAACGCCTTGGCCTCGTCGGTCGGCACTGCTCGCAGGTGTCTCAGATCGCTCTTGTTTCCCACGAGCATGATGACAATGTTGCTGTCGGCGTGGTCCCGCAGCTCCTTGAGCCACCGCGACACGTTAACGTACGTGGGGTGCTTGGCGATGTCGTAGACAAGGAGCGCTCCGACAGCGCCACGGTAGTAGGCGGAGGTGATGGCGCGATATCGCTCCTGGCCGGCTGTGGTAGAGACGGGGGCCGCAAAGAAGGACGGGACAGGGGTCAGTCGGAGGTCTTCCGTGCCGCAGAGAGGGGATGCGTGCGTGTCGTGCCGTGCCTGCACGTCTGTGTGCGAGCAACAACATCGGAGACGGGCAGCGGCATCGCCCGGCCGCCTCTTCGAAAGGCGAGCGAGGGGATGGTCGTCGGTGCCGAGCTGGAACACCATCGGCCAGCTCAAGACGTGCGCTCCTCTCCACGGCTGGCTGGCTCGGGCCAGGCGAGCGCCCTTCAGCGTTGAGAGCCCTCCAGCTCGGCCCCGACCTCTACCGTCGTCGTATATGGCCGACTTCCCAGCGGCCTGCCAGCGGCGTGCGGAGGACGGCGCCACTCACCGGTATCCCAGATCTGCGCCTTGACCGTCTTGCCGTCGACCGAGATGCTGCGGGTGGCGAACTCGACGCCGATGGTCGACTTGCTCTCGAGGCTGAACTCGTTCCTGGTGAAGCGCGAGAGGAGGTTCGACTTTCCCGTGCCGCTGTCTCCGATCAGCACCACCTTGAAGAGGTAGTCGTAGTTGGACTCGGCGGCCATTTTGGCGATGACTCTATCGGACGCCGGGAGCGAGCGGGGAGGCGCGGGTGAAGGGTAAGTGGGCGAGACGTAGGGTCGAGTGTCGGAGGACGAGGATACGTGTCCGCCTTGTGGCAGTTGGTGGATCGACTCGAACGAGCGTGGCTAGGGACGAGCAGGGATGCAGTGGTGCGCGAGAGATCCTCGATGGCGGCTTGTCGAGATCGACGACGGGTGACGAGCTGGAGCGACGGGATCAAAGGTCTTGGGGTCTTGGGATGCGAGCGAGGTGGCGTCGAGGAGGGTTCCTGCTGCGATGTAGGCTGGAATCGTCGGCGGAAGAAGAAGCTTGCAAGGGATGCAGGGGGTCGGAGGTGTGAAGAGAGGGAAGCGGTCGGGAGCAGGCCACCAGGCAGGCAGAGCGTCGCTGTGTGGTGCAGGCGCGAGCGAGGGGGGGCTACGGTCGTGCGTGCGTGCAGAGGCTGGTAAGGCGGGACAGGGCCAGGCAGGGCAGGTCAGGTCAGGGCAGGGCGAGGCCTGGCAGGTGTCCAAGCCTCGCTCGGGCTCGCGTTGAAAGTCGCCTGAGGCCAGGCCAGCCCACGCAGCACGACCACGGACCCCCAGCAGGCCCAAAGAGCCAGGCGTCCAACCGCACGCAGGCAGCCAAGCAAGCTGGCAGGCAGGCAGGCGAGGTTTGAGCGGAGGGTGCTGGCCTGGCTCGGTGGGGCAGCGCCAGGCCACGCCAGGCGGGGTTGGGGGCGCTGGCGGCGGCGGCGGCGGCGGCGGTCACAGAGACACACGGCTGGCAGCAGGCGGGCGTCCGGAAAAAGGGGCCGACCTCGCGCTCCAAACGGGCTGCGTCGATCTTGCGTCGAGCGAATCGGGACAAAAAGGCGTTTCCAAGAGTTCCTGACGCCGCGCTCCAGGCGCAGGCCAATTTCTTGCTGCGCCAGGCCAGGCCTCCCCCTGTGCGCCTCCTCGTCCACACGGGCACCCTCACAGATCCGATCGACAAACGCTCAACGACCGGTTGCTTCGTCTGTCTATCCCGGCCGGGCACACAATCTCGACGGAGCACTAGCGCTCGTGGAATGAGGTCGATGTCATTCTGATTGTTATAGAGGCGGGCAAAGGAGAGCACCGAATAGAGCCAGAGAGAGAGAGAGAGAGAGGAAGACACAGAGACGGGGAGGCAGGGCCAGACAGAGGCAGAGAGCGACGTTCGAGAGACGAAGAGATGCGAGTGGACGCATCGCCTACAAGAGGAGCGCAGTCTGCTCCTCCGCCCGGGCAGCCACGTCGTCTCGACGCAGGGAGGCGGGGCGGCGCGTCCCTATCTGCTGGTCTGCTCTCCTCGAGGGGGCGAGTCGGCACCGCATTCCAAACGCCGCCCCAAGGGCCAGCAGCACAGCCGACCTACCAGAGGTTCGAGGTAGGGTCGAAAGCGCCGCTGCTGTACGCGACGTATTGCTGACCGCCGCCGTAGACCTGCTGCTGCTGCGCCTGCTGCTGCTGCTGCTGCTGCTGCTGCTGCTGCTGCTGGCTCGGCTGCCTGCCCTGCGACGGATGCATCGTCGACACGCCCGGAGCATGCTGGCGAACCTGCTGGTGGAAGGTGCGAGGGGCGCCGCTCTGCGACGGATGAGCGTAGCCCGCGCCGCTTCCCGACATGGCGTTTGAAGACCACTGCCCGGCGTGGTAGCCGGCATACGGGTCCTCGGCGTTGCTCAGCTCGCCCACTTGTTGTTGCTGCTGGCCATGCTGCTGCTGCTGCTGCTGCTGGGCGTGCTGCGTGTGGTGCTGCGGCTGGTGATGATGGTGGTGATGGTGTTGCGAGTGGTGCGGATGATGCTGCTGCTGGTGCTGCTGGTGGTGATGCAGCTGGGAGTGCTGCTGGCCCTGGAGGCGACCTTGGTGCGATCCGCCCTGAGCATGGGTGCGACCGTAGCCGATGGGATCGCTGGCTAGGCTGGCACCCTCCAGCATTCCAAGGCCTGCCACCGACGAGTTTCCGCTGCTGCCGCTGGCATCGCCACGGGCAGATGGCGCAGCGCTCGGAAAGAGGGAGTAGCCTCCAGCGCTGTGCGAGTGCTGGCCGGACACGGCCTGCGATTGCGAGGCAAGTCGACCCATGCCGTTGTACGGCGACACCGGCGCCGAGCTGACGGTGCCGTGAGCATTGTAGGATGTGAATGGAGTGGCCCGGCCCTGCATCGAGCCGATCGAAGTGCCGCCGCCGTACGCTTGCATGTTGGGGCTGCCGCCGGCACCTGCCAGACCATTGTGGCTGGGCGCGTAGCCGCCGTAGGCGCCGAAAGCGTTGCGGGCGGCGGCGGCCGCAGCAGCAGCCGCACTCGAAGAGGACGGGTTCTGACCCCGGTCGTGCGCATGCATCGTCGCAGACGGAGATGTCGAGGCGCCATAGTGCTGCAGGGTCGGCGAAGACATGGCGTTGGCTCCGGCGGGCTGCATCGGCATGAACGCAGAGGTGGCGCGGTGCTGCGGCGTCGAGCCCTGCGAATGGGAGCCACCGGCACCCGGCGCACGCGACTGAGCGCCCGACGGCGAGGCGATGTCGAGCGAAGGGCTCCGCGTGGTCGGGTCGAAGCCGTTGGTCCGAGCAGCCACGGGCGAGAGGTCTGCACCTTGAGCTGCACCATCCGCAGGCCCCTGCTGGTCGTAACGCGGATAGCCTCCGGCGCCTCCGCCAAAGCCAGCCTCGGTCCGAGTGGCGGCCCGACTCCGATCCTGCGCACGCGCAGCATCGGGCGTCGCAACCTCGTCAGTGCGGAAGTCGTGCACGCTGAGCGGCATCGTGGACGGGAGGAAATCGTCGCCAATGTCCCGAAGCGAGTTCTGCGTCTCCTTGCGGTCGTTGCCCGTGGGCAGCGACCATACATTCTTGATGTGGTCGCGATCCGCGCTGTTGGCCGACCGCGGCTCAATGACCGGGAACGTCAGCGAACTCTGGCCCCACGTCGCCGTCGTCGATAGGCTGGGCGACGGCAGCATCGAGTTCTGCTGAGTGCCGGGCGTGTGCGAGCTGGAGCTCCTGCCGGAGCCTCCGATGACGTAGGGGGACAGGCCCGCGCCGCCGCCGACGCCGGTATTGAGGTCGGACTTGATCTCACTGTTGACCATGAACGAAACGGGCGACGGAGTGTTGACCTGGCGATCGTTGTAGAAGGCGACCGGCGTGTTCGAGTTGCGCCGCTGCGACTGGCGGAAGCCGGCACCCGGCTGCGCGCCAAGCCCGCTGCTGCCAAAGCCAGCACTCCCGTCGACGCCGTTGCGCGGGTGGTCCAGGGGACCGAGCGAAGCCTGAGATGTGGCGGCGCTCAGCGCAGCGCGGAACGGGCTGCGGATGTCGGCCTTGGCTTGAAGGTCGGCGAATTGGGGTGCAGACCCGGCGCCGATGTCCTCGCGCGAGCGTTGCGAGCCGGGGGCGACGCGCTTCGGGTTCGCATTGGCAGAAGCGGCTGAGGATGCGGGCTGGCCCACTGCACCAGGGTTGACGGTGCTATGACCGGGCAACCGCACCTGGATAGGTGGCGCGTTGAGGGCCGCCTTCGGCTGCGCAGGCGATGCCGATGACGGCGGCTGTGGATTCGCCAGGGCCGAGACGAGCGGATTCGAGGGAGAAGAGGCCGATGCAGGTCCGCGTGGCACGCTCGGCAGGCCAGCTTGCTGGACCGGAGAGGCGTCGAAACGTGCCTGCTTGCGAACGCCGTTGGCAGTGAGCCTGTCGCTGCTGGCAGGCGTCGCGAAGACGATGGCGGGCAGGCCGCGGGGAAGCGTCCTCGATGGCAGGCTGACGGTGGTGATCACCGTGCCCCGGTGGTACTTTTTCGGGAAAAACTGGTCGTCGCGGGACAGCGTCTTGATCGAGAGATGCGTCATCGGCGGCTCCCAGGTGAGCGGATACACGGGCCGGACCGGCTGGCTCATGCTGGCGATTCGAGCAGCCTGCGCCTTTTGCTGGGCACGGTTGGGCTTGGCCTTCGCCTCCGAAGGACGGATCGAGATCGTGTATCGGTTCCAGACGGGGGGCCGTTCGGCCGGTGCCTCGTCGCGCGTCGTGGGCTTCTCGGTTGGGACCAGCGGCACGCTGATTCGCGGCTTGGCGGATGAGGCAACATCAGCTGGCGCCTTGGGCTGCTGTTGGGCAGCCGCGCCATTGATCGCCTCTTGCTGCTGCTGCTGCTGCTGCCTAGCCTTCTTCTCACGCCCAGAGCCCCGGCCTGCTGGTTGCGGCGGCTCCGTCTGGACCTCTCCTTGCTTGTTGTTGGCGGAGGAGGGCTGCTTCTGCCGTTGTTCGGCGTTCGCGCGGCCAGCGTCGCGCGAAAGGATGACCTTGGGTACGTTGGAAGCGGCGCCCTCGTTGCCCGGGAAGCGAGCGGCCTCGGCAAGCTGGCCCTGAGCAGAGTGGTTCAGAGCAGCCTGCCTCTCGTCGCCCAGGGGCGGCGGCGGCTGGCGGCCAGGCGGTGCGAGCATGCTTCGACCCGCCTGCGGCGAGAGCTGCGGTGCTTCGACCGGAGCGCTGGGTCCGGGCCGCTCATCGAGCACAGCGGGCCTCCTGCCTAGGCCGACAGCTTGCCCTTCGCCAACGCCTCGGCTGGTCCGCCAAGACGATGCGGCGCGGCCGTCGGGATCGTTTGGAGCTACCTGTCGTCGGAGATGAGGGGGTTCAGCCCTTGGTGGTGGCACCTGCGAGCCTCCAGCCAGGTGGGGAGGCAGCTTGCGCGTGAACGACGCTTGGTCTGTCGCGCCGTTCTGGGCCTGCATCGGCGGCAGTCCTCGTCGCTGCTGCTGCTGCTGCTGCGCCTGCGGCTGCTGCAGCTGTTGCGAGTGCTGTTGACCGACGGACTGTGGCTCGGCGGGGAAGTGCGCATCGCCTTCGGGTCGCGCTTGCCGCCAGGCTCGCGGTCGCCAGACGTCTCCCTGCGTCGGCGCCTCGGCGCCAGGTGCCGCTGGCACTGACGAGCGCTGGACATCTGACCTGCGCTGAGAGTCTGCCGCCTCTTTGGGGCTGCGCCAAGAGGCATAAGTCGCCGAAGCGCCCTGCCTCGTCGACGCCATACCGCGATCTTCGGTCGCACCCGGGCGAGTGGCTGGCTGGGCACGCTTGCTCTGGATGCTCTCGGCGGAGCGACGCTGCTCTTCCTCTGCTGCCGCTGCCTTTTGGGCTGCCTCTGCCTTGAGCCTCTCTTCGATGGCCAGTGCCTTCTGCCTCGCCCGCTCCTTCTCCGCCTGACGAGCTGCCTCCTCTTCCTCCCGCCGCTTACGAGCCCTTTCGATTGCTCTCTGCATCTCCTCTTTCGAGTCCAGCGCGGCAGCGGCAGCGACAGGAGGCCTGCCCGAGGCGCCTTCGCTGTCCGCTGCCTCTCTCTGGGCGGCACGAGGGCCCCATCCGGGTCTTGTCGCCGCGGGCGCGGGTGCGGGTGCAGGAGCCGGTTCTGCCGGGGCCGCCCTGCGGGTCTCGACCGGTGGCGAGAAGGAGGTGCGACCTCGAGGCACAGGGACCTCTTGGGGCTGCATCGCAGGCGCACGAGCGGAAACGGCGCCACCACCCGCCTGTGCAAGATGGGGAGGAAGGGGTCGGTTGACGTGGGATGGAGCTCGCGCCGCCGCAGTGGCGACCGCCGGCGAGCGTGCTGATGCTGCCGTCTGGGCGGCGGCGTTGGCATCGATGGATGGGACAGCGACAGAAGCCGGTGCTGTAGCCTGTGCGCCCTCGGCGGCAGCAGGCACGCTGGCGCTCGGAGCCTTGGCAGGTGCTGCAGGCGTAGACGACGCCACCACCGAAGGGCGGACAGGTGTGGGGCCTGCAGAGGCTGCGGCGGGCGGCGGCGCTGCGCCCGGGTTGAGCGATGCCTGACGCTGAGCCAGGGGTCCCCAGGCCCTCGCGGCCCGTGTGGCGGACTCGACGGCCGCAGGTGCGCCGCTCGGCGCCTCGTTGCGGTGCGGCTGGCCGTACGACATCGGCGGCCGCCGCTGTTCGCGGGATCCGTAACCGCCATAGGAGGGCTCCCTCGCCTCGGTGGGCGATCGGAGCGAGACTGATGCTCCACTCAAGGGGATGATGACCTTTTCAGGCTTGCCGTGGGAGCGGTAAGAAGGTTGTGGGTTCTCCGAGGAAGGCGCCGCCTGCGAGAGGGCTTCCCTCGACGCTCGCTGGGGACCCCAGGCAGGCGGCTGGGCGCTTCGAGGCTTGTCGCCGCCGGTCGCCGCAGACGCCGCAGTAGGCCTGGGCGGCCAGCTGCGGTCGTGGCTGACGTCCCGGAAGCGGTCCTCCTTGCTCACCGGCGCGCCGCCATGGCCGTCGTCCTTCCCGTCGGTATGCGTCGGGATCTTGTACTGCGTGCCGTCGGCGAACTCGACCACCTCGCCCAGGTCCTCGTCCTCCATCTCGTCCCAGTGCTTGCCCGAGCCGAGGGCAGTGCCACGGAAGCGGTCCAGGTTCTGCAGCGCGGCCTGCTGTCTGGCCGCCTCGCGTGCGGCAGCGGCAGCCGCCTTAGCCTCCTGCTCCTCCTTGGCCTTTGCCGCCTCGGCCGCCGTCGGGAAGTCGGAGAGCATCGAACCGGGCCGCTTCGACGCGGTGAGGCTCGAGGCGGTCGTCGCCTTGAGATTGGCCCAGGGCGCCTTGCTGGCGCTCGCCGGGCTCGCCGCTCTCGTCGCCGAAGAGCCCAGAGCGGCGTTGCGCAGGCCAGGACTCGCTCGCCCCTGAGCGGACCCGGACTCGAGACCCGCCGACATCGGTCTGGGCGAATGGTCACGGGCCATTGTGACTAGCCGCGGCGAAGGGGCGCTCGGCGGCAGCGCCTGCAGCGTGGGCGGAGCGGCTGCGATCGGCGTCGCAGCATTGGAGCTCGCCGGTTTCGGGCTAGGTGCCGCAGCCGCAGGAGGGGCCGTAGCCGGAGCGGATGCCTCGGACGGGAGCGGTCCCGCGGCGGCGGTTGCCGAAGCGGTGGAGCCGGCACTCGGGGAAGGGCTCATCTTTGCCGCTGTGGGGGGCGTCTTGGTGGCCCATCCTGCCGGTTGCGGCTTTGGTACGCTCGAAAGCTTGGCCGAGGTGAGGCGCGACGCTGACGACGGGGACGATAGCCGGACCACTGCCAGTCGGGAAAACGACCGACACAGGAGCGAGCGAGCGAGAGGGCGAGTCTGGTAAGCCCATCGTGACTTCGTCTGCAGGTATGGGCGGCGAAAGTGCGCTTCCAAGTCATGGTGCACTCACACGAAGCACCTGCCGACATGGGCGAGGCAGGACCACCGAGCTTGGTGGCGGTAGGAGACGCGGATCCCGGCGAGGGACTCGCCTTTTCAAGAAAGCGCTTGTTGACGTTGAGGGAGGTGAACTTCTTGGCATGCAGCCCATGCGCCGAGGCTGACTGGTGAGCCGCCCCCGTCGAAGGCAGCGGCGGACTGGACGACGCTGTGGCTGTGGCGGTGCCGGTGCCGTGTCCGCCTTCGTCCTTGTCGGCCGACCCGTTGGCAGTGGCTGCCCCTGATTCGGAATTGGAGCTGGCCACCGCCGCGGCCTGGGCGCCGCCATCGGTCTGCGACGAGAACTGTTGGCCTCTCCCATCGCCTGCGTCCGCCGTGGCTGCTGCTTCCGCCGTGACGCTCCCTCCCGCGCCCTTCAGGCCGTCTTCGCCCTTGGTGGCGGGAGAGGTTACCTCATCAGCAACCGCCGAATGCTCTGCTTGGCCAGTCGAGCTTGGTTGTGACTGAGGCTGGGTCTCTGCGGGGCTGCTGTTTGCTGCTGCGCCCGGCTCTGCGGTAGCTGCGAGGGCGGGCTGGGATTCGCCTTCCGGCGAGTGTGTCATGGACGCCGGAGCGGGCGCATTGCCGTCGTGCTGAACAGCGGCGGGGGCTGAACCATCGGCTGGTGGGTCGTTGTTCATTTTTCGGTGAGGGGGTGTTCGGGCCGGCTACCTGTGCACATCAGGACCGTGTCTGTTGCACAAGTTTCGTCGTGGTGCGTGGTGATGACGACCCAGTGATGGCCCTGACGGATCGGTCTTTTGCGCTCTCGCTCTGGTTGGGCGATGCGAGGTAGACTGCCGTGTACAGCGTTCAGGACTATCGTTGGAGCGGAGGGCCGTCCGACCAGGCACGAGGCAGGCGGGAAGGGACCAAGGTGGTGGTTGAGAGCAGCAGTCGGTCCAAGGGTCGCCAGTCGAGTGCAGGGAGGAAGTGATGCGGCAAGGGGAGCGACGTGAGCGCAGACGGGAAGGCGTGCCTTACAGGCCGTGTGCAAGGATGGTTGGAGCCAGGGGGCGTCGTCGATGGTGCTGTCGTCGTCGCCGCCGCTGTTGCTGCTGTCGTCGTCGTCGCCGTGATTGTGGTCCTCGTCCGGGATAATATGGCGGGGGGTCTCCTAGCTCGGGCGCTCCTGGACCATCGACGGGCACGAGTGGGTAAATCGCACGGGTCTAGGGCGTGGTTCTGCGGGGGTTGTGGCAAGAGCTGAGCTTCCGGATGAGAGAAAGAGGGAGAACGCACGAGAGAGAGAGGGAGAGAGAGGAAGAGGATGTGGAGCCGCGAGCCAGGATGAGCGGCGAGGCGAGACTCTGAATCCAAGGGGCAAAGTAGAGGAGCCAGGAGGGACGGACGGGACGACGAGCGGGCGGAGGGACGGATGGGGCGAAGCAAAGAGGTAGGTACGAGGCAGCCTAGGTTGGAGCGAGATGATGAGCCAAGGCTCCAGCCCTGGCCCTGGCCTTGGCCCTGGCTGGCTGGCTGTGTGTGTGTGTGTGTTCGCCCCCACCGTGGTGCGTGGCTTGTTGGCCTGCCTGGCCTGGCTGGCTCGCACCACAGCCCATCATCATCCCGGCCTTGCCTGCCTGGCGGCCTCTCGGTTGGTCACCCGCTGCCTGGCCTCGGGCCTGGCCTTGGCTGGCCTGACAGGAAAAAGAGAAAAATTGTCGACCGAGCGGGCGGGCGTCGGGCATGCCTGGCCGCGCCGCCTGCAACAGAGAGAGGTGGCTGAGGCAGGCTGGCGAGCGCGCGCGTGTGATCAAGCCCAACCCAGCCCAGCCTGGCCCAGCCTGGCCCAGCCTGGCCCAGTCGCACGAGAGAAGGGCTCAAAGAGCCGTGTGGAGGTTCTTCGAGGCTGGTGGGACCAGCGGGCCCGACCCTCGCCCTTCGAACCCTCGTTGCTTGCTCTCCTCGACCACCGCCAACACCATCCTCCTGACCGCTCGACGACGACGACGACGAAGAAGAAGAAGAAGTCGACTCCGCATTGCCTGCTCCAGATGTCGGCGCTACAGCAGTACCTGCAGCGGCTGCGCAGCGCCTACGTCGCCACTGATCCCGACGCCGTCCTCGCTGGTTTCCGCATCGACCCGCCCACCTTCCACGCCCTCAAGGCCCATCTGACGGCAACCGTGAGACGCCGCTCCGCCCGCATACCTGCCTCCCTTGTCCTGCACATCTCAACAGGCAGGCGTCTTTGAAGCTCAACCAGGTTCTGACTCTGCTCAGCGACTCCCTCCGGCCCCCCACTCTCTGTGCGCTTGCCCGCTTGCTCTCTTCCGCAGCCTTCGCAGGATCTCACAGCCGTGGTCCTCTCCCAGATCCCCTTGGCCTCATCTCCATTTGACTCGGAGAGGTTCCAGACGCTGGTCGCAGAATACCTCTCATTCATTCGTGACCACCAGCATATATCGAACGTCATCTCTCCGTTCAGTTCGCCCTTTGCCCCGGCCTCGTCCCAAGCATCCCCTCGCCTAGAAGATGTCTACGATGCATGGGCGCTCGTGTACTCGTGCGTTCTGCCCCAAGGTCTCTGTCCATCAATATGCCGTCTACGAGCGCAAGGTCCTGACCACCTTTCGCTGCTGCTCCTCCTCTGCCCCGCCGACGCATCCCGGCCCTACGCAGACGCGCCTCGACCTTCTTCTCGCTTCCGGATACGACGTGGTTCATCCCCACGCTGAGGTACCTCGCCGCCAGCCTCGTCTCTCTGGCCATGACAGTCGACCAGCGCATGGGTCTCGCCAAAAAGCCAAAGACGACCGACGCCGCGGGCAGGCTGTCAAAGTCGGCGGGCATGGCGGGAAACGACCGCTCCCAGGCCCGCGGCTCCGAGACAAAGCGCGCGGCCGTACTGATGCTCGCCAACCTCAGCTTCAAGGCATACTTCAAGGTGCGTACTGGGCGGATGATGGCGGCGCTTGTCCGGACGTCGACGGTGCTGACCTCGTGACTCCGCGGACCACCTCCCCTTTCGTTCAGCTCAACAACACGAGGCTGTGCGAGACCGTACTGGGAAGCGTCGAGAATGCGCTCAAGCTCAATCGCAGCTTTCCCGGATCCGCAACAAGGCAGCGCGACGATACAGGCGAAGCCTGCTACTCTCGAGCCGATCGTGTGACGTATCGATACTACCTCGGTCGCCTCAGGCTCTTCCAGCACAGCATCAAGGCCGTGAGTGCGATGCAGCGTGCTTCGCGACGGGACTGCGAATGGCGACGATATCGTTTGGCGAGCCTGACTCTCTTGCCTCCTGTGATTTGCACTCACAGGCCGCCACCCATCTGCGGTGGGCGTTCGACAACTGCCCCAACCAGCACCTCAAAAACAAACGGTGAGAGGGTGATGCTCTCGGGCCTAGGCCGATGCTGATCGACGATCTGACCAACGAGATCCGACTTTGGCCTTGTTCGCGCGCCCCGCAGCCTCATCTTGATACCCCTGATCAGCACCTATCTGATCCTCGGACGATACCCCGACGAGACGCTGCTCTCGATCTCGTCGCTTACGCCGCAGTTCTCCGCGCTCGTCAGGAACCTGCGCCTCGGGAACGGCGCCGGTGTCAACCAGGAGCTCGACCGGCACATGGACTGGTTCCGTGTCCACGGCCTGTATCTGATCCTCAAGGAAAAGCTGCCCATCAGCGTATGGCGGAATCTGGCAAGAAGATGGTCGGTCCACGACGAGCTTCCCCTGGCAGTCCACGAGGGGCGATGACGAACGTGCGGAGCTCTGACGTTACGGACCGCTCCTTTTGCCTCCCCCTTCATCGCCCGATCGACAGCCTGGTCATCTCTCGCAGTGCCGCCCCGCCGTCCGCGGCGCCGCCGACGCTCGGGTTGGCGCAGCTGCATCAAGTTGCTCGGCTCGCGTGGCAGGAGCCGGAGCTCGAGGTGGAGGATGTCGAGGCCATCCTGACCAGTCTCGTCGACCAGGTGAGCAGGGCTTCCCCTCGCCTTTCTTCTTGCCGTCTGAGCTCGCAAGTTCGCTTACGTCCGCGCCGAACCTCGCAACCGCAACTCAGGGCTTCGTCAAGGGCTACATCCTGCATTCCAAGAACATGCTCGTGCTCCAAAAGGGACCACATCTCGGCTTTCCGCCCATCTGGAGCGTGTTCGAGGGGAGATGAGGCACCGCGGCGCGGCGCGAGCCAATGCGAAGCAGTGATGGCGAAACGAAAAGCGATGGTGTTGGATGCGCACATGCGGACATGGTGGTACAAGACGGGGCGAGATGCTGTGGCGAGCGAGTCTATTGCAGGGACATCTGACAGCTCTCAGGCGAGGCTGCGTGCGAACCCGAGCGCCGGCCCGCCCCTCTGACCCGCCGAGATGGCACTGAGCGCATCCGTCCTCCCGCCTCTACCGCGGTAGCCCTGCCTGGCGAGCGCGCCCGGCTTGCCAGCGCCCTCGTGACTGGGCCCCTTTTTGGGCCTGGCGCCCGTCAGCTTCTTTGGCCTGTAGAATTCGCCACCGGGCAGGAAGGCGGGGTCGTTGAGCCCCAGCGGGTCGTCCTCGCTGCGTATCGTCGCCGCGTCGCTGCTGCCCGCCGCCTTCTTGCTCTTCTTCTTCGTCGCCGGAGCCGTGGCCGTCGCCTTGGCCGCGTCCCTGGTCGAGGACAGGCCCAGCTTCCGCTTCTTGTAGCCCCGGATCTTTGCGTTGGGCAGGCTGACGGACGGATCGAGCGGCGTAGGCCGTACCGCTGGGTCCAACGGCGTCGTATCCTCCTCCTCCTCCTCCTCCTCGCCCTGGGCCTGGGCGGCGGCATCGTCGTCGTCAAAGTTGGTCTTTTTCTTGCCGAGCGGTGCGTGGGAAGAGAGGGACCGCACAATGGTGCCGTCCGGGAGGCGGCGCATCGGCATGCCGTCGCGGCCCTTGACGATGCCGCCCTGGCGCTTGGCGCGCAGCTTCTTGCGGCGCAGACGCTCCTCGGCTTCCATCTCGGCCGTCATTGGGTCAGCGGCCTTGCGCTTAAGGATCGACTTGGCCGCCGGCGTCTTCTTTGCAAAGACCTTGGCGAAAAGCGAAGGGTCGAGGCGAGACGGTCCCGCCGCTGCCGTCGAGGCGGACGAGGAAGCATCCGCTTCGCCCTCGTCCTCGAGATCGGTGGGCTCGTCGAGGTCGGCATCGAGATCGTCCTCCTCGATGTCGAATGCATCCGACTCGAGGCCGTCATCTGGTCGGTCCACATCCTGCTCGTCGTCAGCGACCTGAGAGCTGCCCGCCGACGGCTGCTCTTCTGCCAACTCGGCCGCGGCCGTCTTTTTGCCCCTGCCCTTCTTTGCCTGCTTCCTCTCGGCGGCGAGTGCAGCCGCTTCGGCCTCCTGCTGTCGCTTTTGCAGACGCTCCTGCTCCTGCTTCTTGCGCTTCTCCTCGGCGCTATCGATGAGAATCGCGGGAATGATTTGGACGATGGAATGATGTTAGTGCTGAGATGGGTTTGGCAACGCCACTGGGCCGTCAGCGACTCACGCCTTCTGTTCAGCCTTCTTCTGGGTTGCCTCGTTTGCGAGCTTGCGTTTGGTCGACTTGTTGCTGACCTCTTCGACGGGAGCTTCCTCGTCGTCGTCGTCGTCTTCGGCCTCGCTTCTACCTTGCTGTGGGATCGCCTTGGCCGGCGAGGTATCGGCTTGGAGCGCGCTGCCGTCTTCGCCGTCATCGTCGAACGATTTGCGCTTGGACGAGGTGGCGGTGCCCTTTGCGAGCGCCTCTGAGACGGCAGCCAGCTGGGCCTGTTCCCTGGATCCCCTCTTGCTCTTGGTTCCAGCCATGTTTGGGTCGCTATCGTATGCTGAGGGTGATGAGCTGGGTGCTGGTCAGAGGGAGATGCAATGGAGGGCGGCCAACGTTGAAGCTAGGGGTCGAGAAGCCTCAGGGTAGCTGGGCTGCCAAAAATTCTTGGTGGGGCCGCACCAAATCCTTACGTAAGCAGAGACCGAGGTCACGGTCAGGGTCCGCCTCCGATGCGGATCGCGGAACGCGGGCTTGACGAGAGGCCGGCCTGCGTGCCTCGACTTGGCCGCCGCTCGTGTCCGGTCTGCTGGGCAGGCAGCGCAGGCCAGCCAGCCAGGCCAGTCCAGGCTAGGCCAGGCCGGCCAGGCTCGGGCGCTTTGCGCGGCGGCGGCGGCTGGGATGCCCATCCCCCCCGCGTCTGCGTCTCTGGTGGTCCTGTCGAGCAAAGGGAAGCGGCCAATGCCCTCCTTCCACCAGCTCTGTCATCCACACTATCGCGTTGCTCCGCGTCTTGCCCGTCCATCTTCATCCCTTTCAGCACCACGGCAGCTGCCACACATCCGATCCCTCCGCCTCTCCCGCTTGGTTGAGAGCGGCAGCACCAGCAGCACCTTTCAGTCCTCGGAACTGGATCCGGACCGTCAGCCGAGCTGGGCCCATCAGGCGGCACACTACCTTACCCTCGCACCCCCAGCTCTCTTCGCCAATAGCGCCAGGGCCTCAGGTCACAGCAGCGCTCCCAGGCCGAGCTGACTTCTGCTCCGCTATCCTACGACGGCAGGCGATAAGCTACTGCCGCAAAGAGGCCTGCACCTTGCCTGCCATGTCCGCCACCACCAACTCACAGTCCAAGCCCGCATCCACGACCACCGCACCGCCTGGCGATGCAACGAAAGCCGCCTCCACTGGCACCGGAAGCGCCCCATCATCCAAGGTCGATCCGGCAGCCGTCGATGACGAGGCAGAGGAAGGAGAGATCACAGAAGAGGGTGAGATCGTAGAAGAACCTGTCACCCCAAGACCCCCAGCAAGCGCACATCCCCAGCCGGAAGCGGCTGGAGCATCTACTCGGGCCCACGCTTCGCCCGTCACCCCGGAGCCTTCCCCCGCAAAAGTCGATGTGCCCGTCGTCGAGGCGTCGGTTCCCCCGTCTGCCGCACCAGCGGGGACCGAGACCTTCACACAAGCAGAGCAACAAGCTGACAGTATTCAAAAGACATCTCAGAAGGTCAGCGAAAGCGAGAGCAACCTCCCGGCTCAGGTGGTCGACGCTCCGACCCCTGCTGCGAGCGCACAGCCACTTACCGCTGCCAGCGACACGGTCACCACCGAGGTCGAGGCTGCAGCACCGATACCGGCAGCATCCGTCTCGAGTGATCCGACTGTTTCCGCACAAGCCGAGGTCGACGCGTCCTCTATCCAGCCTGCCCCGGCTGCATTTGTCGGCACCACCAACGCCGATGCCGCGGCCGAGCCTGACCCGCTTCACCCACCGCCTGCAGCGGATCCGTCGACAGCAAGCTTGGTGACAGCCGGACCGACGTCTGATGGGCCTGCCCAGGCTGTCGAGGCAGTCATCGAGCCGGCAACAGGCCCGACCGAGACCACAGCCGCCTCAGCGAACACAGAGTCTGAGGCTGCCGCTGGCCCGGCCGCGGAACCTGCACCGGTCAATGGAGCGGAAACTGGCCAGGTTGCCGCCAACAAACCTGTCCCGGAACATGCCGCTGGTGACGAGGCAGCGATCGTTGCCCGTCCTGAAGAGAATCACAAGTCTACAGCTGAAGCGATGGATGAAGACCCAGCTCAAGGTCCAACCGCCTCGACGGCGGATGAAGCTGCGCCGAAGCCTGCAACGCCGCCGCCGCCGCCGCCAGCTGCTGCGAACCAAGCGCCAGAGGCGCCTGCGCCTGCGCCGGCCGAGCAGACGACCGAGGACGTAGAGATGGCGGATATAAGCGCGGCTGGCGAACGCGCGGCAGCCGGCCTCGAAGCGGACAAAGCGTCGGTCGAGGCCAAGGATCTCCATTCCGACGGGCTCGATGGCGTCCACACACCGGCCCCCGCCTCAGAGGCGTCCGAAGGTCCGCAGGCCCAACGCAACGAAGAGCCCAAACCGTCAGTTGCCAAAGATGTTAAGGTGCAGCCCGACCAGATGCTGGCAGACCAGGCACAGGACGAGGATCGGGCGCAGTTGAGTTCTCATGGCCCAGCTAAGACGTCAGACAAGGATCTTGCGGCTCCCCCGACCTCGAAACCGGAGGACGAGGCTCTTGCGAAAGGCGGAAAGTCTGCGGCAACGACCGATCGGACCATCGAGGAGCTCAAAGCAGGAACATCCGCACCTCCTCATCCTGCCGAAGCAGGCCCTAAATCGACAGCGCAAGGCGCCCAAGCACTCCCGCCTGCACCTTCGGAGGCTCCCGCACCGGATCCCAGGCCGACGCGCGACGCCGCGACTGTTCCCTCACCGGCGGCCGCTAGCAAAAGAGGCGAGAACGGGCCCGAACGCACCAGACGAGCTGGGTCGGCGACTACCGGCCCGCCACCGGTGCAGCCTCCTACCCGAGAAAGGACTCGAACACCTCAAGGTCAGACGCATCGTCAGCAACAGCCCCAGCAGCCCCAGCAGCAGCAGTCAATGCCGGCCCAGCACGTGCAGCATCCGCCGAACCACCACCATCACCATCATCAAGCACAGCAGGTACCCCACGAGCATGTCCGCGCTTCGCGCCTGCCCATGGATGGCGTCGACCCGCAAGAGCGCGAGCGAAAGTCGCGATCGCACACGTCGAGGCCGAACATGCCGGACAGGGAGCGCAACAGCGGCTCGGACCGGCACTCGAACCGTGATCGACGAAGAGAGCAAGAGTCCGAACGCGAGCGGCTCGAGCGTGAGAGGGAGCGAGAGAGAGAACGGCTTCGCGAATCGGAGAGGGATCGCGAGATGATGATTGCACGGGAGAACGAGGAGGCGAGGTTGATCTGGCTGTGAGTTGACGAGGATGCCGTGCACGAACGACCTAGGTGTCCTCGACGCTGATGCTGATGCTGGTTCTGACCACTTGCCCCCTTGCTCGCGCTCCCTTGCAGCTCACTGCCTGGCAACGATCATCCGCAGTACTATACCGATACCGACTCGGACTCGTGCTACGGCGATGGCGGCGTCGGCATCTACGGCACGGACGAAGAAGACAAGGATCTGGACCCGCCGCCGCCGCTCGCGATGCAAGAGCATTACCCTCCTCCTTCCACTTCCACTCGCCTCGCCGCCGGCAGCAAGAGAAAGAGTCCTGCCCGTGCGCGCAGCGATGCGTATGGCAGCGGGCCGCATGACGCAGGTCCTAGCCGTGCGCACGCCAAGCGCAGGGCCCTCGCCGCCGCCATCAGCCCAGACTACGACCTTGCCATCCCGGCTCTACCGCTAGACGCACAGACGCGGGGCATGATCAGCATCGACGACTTCCCCGTCATCGACTCGTCGATCCGCGGCGAGCCCGAGCATCGGCCCCTGTTCAACCGCGACGCGACCTTCGGCCACTACGATGACGACGACGACGACGACGACGAGTCGCTCCCAACTTCCGACTCCGACGAGGAAGCGTCGAGGATCGCGGCCGAGCGCAAACGGCGACATGGCAACCGTGTGGGCAATCGTGGCAACAAGCTCAGCCGAGCCAAGGGGGTGCGCTGGCATCGGCGTGGCAAGCTTGGCGGATGGACCGAAGCCCGGATGGAGAAGGAGATTGGCGACCGCGTCCGCCACCGCATCGAGACGATGCAGAAGGACAGCATCCGAGCGCTCGTGGCGGCGATGCCGGCCGAGGATAAGAAGATGCTGGAGCAATTCCCCGCCCTGCGCGATGGCCTCCTGCCCGCCGAGGCGCAGTCGAACGGGGCTGTGGTGCGGGATGTTCGGGGCCGCCTTCTGCCTTCCGATCTCTCCGAGGCAGCGCGCCTCGATGCGCAACTCGGCCTCGGACCGGGAGCCGCGCCCACGCTGGCCGACGGCTCCTTTTCGGATGGCTCTGAACGCCTCACCTCGACGCTGCTCGCGCCGACGCTGTTGAAGCCCGCGGTCACGGCCCGCCAGCTGCTTACCAGCCATACTCTGCGCCACACCTTCCGCAACCCGCACATCGGCGCGCTCGGCAAGACGGCGCTCGACCTCATCGAAAGCGAAGGCGTGCTCGGCCGCGCCATCGGACGGTGCTGGTCCTCGATGGAAAGGGGCGGCTGGAATGTCGACCCGGAGCCCCAGGTCAACGCCGCCGAAGATGAGATGGACGTCGAGGAAGCAGGGATCAACGGGCAAGCCGACGGCAGCAGCGACGACGATGGCCGCGAGGTGCTCGCATCGCTCACCTCGAACCCGGCGCTTCAGCATCTCGACGACTTGTTCGTCACCAGGGCAGGTCTGGCCGTGCCGAGGCTGGACGAGGTTGGGCAGCCCATCTTTGAGCAGGATGACCCGTCCGACCCTTCGAGTGCTGCCGGTCCCGACGGGCCACCCCCCGAGCCGCGCCTGGCCACGACGCTGCTCCCCGCGATGGAGCAGCGAGCAGTGGTGCTGGCGGCGCTCGAGTGCCTGCACGAGCTGGCCGCCGACTCGCGCGAGTACGTCGAGAGGCTCGAGGAGGTGCGCAGCCGACTGGCCACCATCAAGCGTCGTCGGGCCGAGGTGTGGGCGGCGGTGCGCGAATGGGCCATCGACAAGGAGGAAAAGGGCGAGGGCGAACAGACCTTCCACCCCGTCGCTGCCATTGCGCCTGCAGCAAGTGGAGCCGACGCCTCGTCACTCGCACCGGGCGGCGACAAGGACGGCGTTGCTACGGCTACCGGTACTCTGACCGCCCCGGCAGGAGCGCGGGGAGAGAACGGGATGCAGACGCCCACGTCGTCGGGCGGGACGAGCGGCAAGGCGGCCAAGGGCGGAACCACCACCGCGACTGCCGGCAGCAAGGCGAGGAAGAAGACGACCAAGGCCGCCGCAGCGTCGTCGGCGGCGGCGGGCACGTCTTCGGCCGCGGGTGACAAGGCCCGAGCAGCCTCGCCCCCGCCGCCTCCACCAGGCCGCAGCACCGTTACGTCGGCGCTCGCCGGCGTCGCTTTCACCTCGTCCAGTTCCTGAATCGGTGCCATGTCAGCGCCAGCGCCGTCGACCCCTTGCTCTGCTACCCTAAGCACTCGAAGGTCGGAGCGAGTGATCTAGAGGCCCCCTGTCCATCCTCTACACCTGCTCGCTCGCTCGTCCATTGCAAAAGAGACTCTCTATGTATTCTATCCTCGCCACCCCTTGCTACCTGTTGCCCGCCGCGCACCACGGTATGGATCCCCACGCTCTCCTCGACCGTGATAATCTGCCACGGCGGCGTCTGTGCTTTCACGGCGAGTTTAGAAGGTGCAGCCCCGACCGGGCCAGGCCAGGCCAGGCCAGGCCGGGTGGACCTCCTTGCAGGTGCCCAAAGGGAAAGGGGGTGGGCACAGGCCACCGACTCGTCAAGCCGTGACGCGCACCCTCCTCCGCCCTCCGCCCTCTGCCTGCCCCCTCTGGCTCTTTCTTTTCGTTTTTTTCTCCTTCCGACTGACCGCCCGTGCATGCATGCATGCGATGCGAGGTGGATCATCTCGACTCGACCTGCGTGCGTGCGTGCGTGCGTGCCAACCAACCTGAGCACCCGCACAAAGTCCAGCCAGCCAGCCAGCCAGGCAAGCCCCGCCGTCGCTTTTGCCAAGCACAGGACAGGACGGCACTCGACCCTAGAGCACTTCCAGCATGGCCCCCCCGCCTCCCCAAGCCGACAGATATGAGCCCGCCGTTGCCACCCACGACGACAAACACCCGCCACGTACACGGTGGACGCCAACCCGGTTCGGTCGAGATAGATAGCATTAAAACAACGAGCACCGACACGCACGACACCTCCTCGTCTGTGCCTCGCAGCGCCGCTTTCTCTGGCGCTTTCCGCATCGAAACGGCGAGAGCAGGCGTACCTCCTTTCTGGGGTCCGACTCCCCCTCTTTCCCCTATCCTTCAACGTCCCCCGGATCTTAATTTTTTTCCCCCAGATGCACGGCGGCGGCCGCGCTCTTCCCGTAAAATGTGACTCTTGTTTCTTCTTCTTCCTCCTCTTCTTGGATATGGGGGCCCCGGCCCTCGCTTCCCTGCTGCGCCCACAGTGTCGCTCCCGGCTGACCTCCATCGGCGCGTAGGCTGCACAAGGGCCACTTTGCGGGGACGGGGCGGCATACATTGGCGATAGCGGGTTCGCCTCGACGACGACGATAAGAGCAGAGGGAGGGAGGGGGGGCCCTCAGTCGAGGTGCTGGCCGCCGTCGCCATTGCCTGTCGAGCTGACGCCAATCGGCACGCCCATGCCGCCGCCAGACATGGCGTGGACGGGCTGCTGCATTCGCTGCTGCTGCTGGGGCATGGGGTGGCCCTGCGACTTGCTCTTCTTGGTCATCCTCCCTCCCATGCTGGGGCTGTGGAGGCCCTCGCCGTCGAACTTGTACCCGGCAGAGTTGCCGGAGCCGGTCCGCTGCATGTCGCGTTCCGAAGGCGATGGGTTGCCAGGCCCGCCGTGCTGGTCCTCGGAGTCGTCCCACTGGCGCTTGAGGCCCGACACCTTGCGTGCGCCTCCTGCCGCGGCGGGACCTCCTGCAAGGTTGTAGGCAGTAGCGGTGGCGGCGGCGGCAGCAGCAGCATTGGTAGCACCGTAGGCGGTGTTGTCAGCATAGCTCTGGTGGTTGGAGATGTTTGCCAGCGTCATGGGCGTCGTGTGACGCCGGTCGCCGGCGATGGGGCGGGCGGCAAGCTGCTGCGCTTGCGTCACGGCATACTGACCTTGATGTGAGGAAGGGAAGGTTGGCGAAGAGGTGCCGTGACTCTGCAGACCCATGTGCAGGTGCTGCGCGGCTCCGCTGGGCTGCAGCGAGACAGGCGACGGCTGCGCAGTGGTAGGGGCCGAGGTGTGGCTCTGGTCGTGCGAGTTGCTCCAGCTGGCGCTGCTCGTCATGCTGGCGCTCATGGCCGATGTGTCGGCCGCAGCCGGCGTCGTGTTGGCCCGCATCAGCGGCGGGGGCTGGCTGCCCGCGTTGCCGCTAGGGCTGGGCAGACCAGGCACCCGCTGTCGCTGGGCGTGCCGCTCCTGCGCCGCCGCCATGACGGCGGCGGTTCGAGGGTAGTTGTCCGGGTGATAGAGGAACGACTGGATGTTGGCCTCAAAGAGCGGGTAGAGCAGGTCCGCGATGCCGTTCTGCTCGGCCAGCTGCTTGGCCCTCGCAAACGAGATCCACACGCCTTTGAGGTGCATCGCTCCGACCTTGACCACGACGCGCTCCTTTTCGTTTTTCAAGATGCCGTCTCGCTTGCCGCGCGACATCTGCACGACGTTGAGGAGCTTGGTGCCGTTGATCATGTTGTTGTCGTGCCGTCTGGCAACACAAACTCCGCGAGCGTCGACCTGGAAGCAGAGCGTGCCCTCATCCTCCCACAGCGTGGTGGTGACGCGGTGCCGGCCAGCGAGCGGTAGCTGTGTCGAGTACTGAGGCGCGGAGGTGTACGAGGGCGAAGACACGTGCTGCGGGACGCGCAGGATGTGACGAGACAAGTCGGGGCGCCATCAAGGGTGGATCGAGTCAGTACACTGTGCTCGTGGCGCTGCGCCAATGCGGGAGCCGTGACCAGGGGTCAGAGAACACGTACCGAAGAACCATTCACGTGGCTGTGCGTGCCATCGCCGTTCATCGAGAAGTAAGGAGACGCGTGACCCGTGTGCGAAGAGTGGGTCGGCGTGTGCGGCCCAAGGTGGTGGTTGCCGCCGCCGTAGCTGTAGCTAGCGTGCTGGCCGCCGTGGTGCATCATCATGCCGTTCATCGACGAGTGGTAGGCAGTCGCGCCCGCCGCAGGCGTGGGAGGGGCGGTCTGGACATGGTGCGCCGTGCCGCCGTTCGGGTAGCCGTAGCCGTTCGTGTACTGCGAGTAGGCCACGTGAGAGTTGTGACCGTACGGGCTCGGGCTTCCGCCGTAGACGGGAGCCGAGGGGTAGCCATACGGCGACCACGAGTTGGTGTGGCTGCCGTTGACGGGGCTCGTCAGGGAAGCGTGCGAGTGGGCGTGGTGTCCGCTGTGGTGGTGGTGAGCGGCAGCAGCGTGGTGTCCGTGACCGTCGCCGTACAGGGATCCCGAGTTGGAGCCCGGCGCGCTGCCAGAACCCGAGGCGGGAACCGATCCGGAGCGGGCGGCCTGGTCGGCCACAGTGGTGGCTGCGGCAGCGCCAACAGCAGCGCCTTCCCTACTGGCCATGTGGTTGCCCGACGATCCGGGGACAGGAGAGTTGGTGCCGTAGCTACCGTTGCCGTGGCCGTGGTGGAGGGGGGAAGCGGTGGACATGACGAGACTGGGAAGCGAGAGGGGAAAGGACTAGTCAAGAGAGCCGGAGCTGGAGGAGACCCGGCGTGTATCCGTGAGCCCTAGACAGTCGATAAGGGATAAGGGAGGGTTTTTGATGCTTTTCGTGCGCTGCAGAGCAACGGCGAGATGCTTGCGTATCCGAGACGGTTCCAGAGCGATGAGCGGAGCACAAATGGCTGAGATGGGAAGGAGGCAGCAGCGCTAGCCACACACGCGGACGTGACCGCCAGAAGAGAAGCCGGCGCACTTGGCACGCTCGCGTCGATTCGTTGCCGCCGTACCGAGCTGATCCCTCGAGACGCCTTGATGCAGGGACAGGGCCAAGAGAGGAGACCGAACAGAGGTTCGGACTAGGCCGAGTGATCGGTGGCGGTTGCCGTGGAAACGAAGGGCGAAAGAAACGAGGGAGAGAAGAGGAAGGAGACGCCCGCGAAATGAGCGCTCGCCCAGTTTTGAGGCGAGGACCGAAGTGGCTCGAGATAGGTCGCGACGACGGCAGGTCGATGCGTGACTCTTGCGGGGGCCCGCCGAGAGTAACTCCGTCAGTCGCTGTCTTGGACCGAGGAGGATGGGAGGATGGAAAAGGAAAGCGCGAGGATGGTGGCTGGGGTCGGTGCTGATGGTTGAAGCAGGAAGCAAGAGGCGCGATGGTGACAGGCAAGGGTCGTCGAGTATGGAGGGATGGAAGGGAAGGAAGGGGGGGGGGGCGTTGAATGGAGGAGGAGCAAAAGGCGGCGGTGATCTGTAGGTTGGCAGAAGGATGCGAGGACGCAGAAAAGAGCAGCACCTCACAGGCAGGCAGGGCAGCGCAGGCACGGCAGGACAGGGCTGGGCGGGCAGGCAGGCGGGCAGGCAGGCGGGCAGGCAGGCGGGCAGGCAGGCGGGCAGGCAGGCAGGCAGACTGGCAGACTGGCGCACGCAGGTGGCTCGCCCATGGAGAAAGCGAGAGGGCAAGGACCGGCACAGAGGCAGCAGGCAGGCTGCCTGCAGGCGGAATGGCAGCGGAGGGCGGCACAGCGCAGCACCACGGCGGGCAGCCCCCTCAACTGCTTAAAAAATCGAGAATCACGAAAAAGAGCCCAGCAGAGGGACGTGGGCCTAGCGCTCGCTCGCTCGCTTGCTCGCCCGCCCGCCCGGCCGGCCTGGCCCTGCGGACCGAAGAGGCCCACCCCAAGCCAGGGCGCGATTGGGCGGGGGCAGGGCAGGAGGCCTACCGTACCCTGCCTTCGGCCTGCCCACAGAGCGCACCGTACCCTGCCTGTCCGAGCGAGGCGGCAAGCGGCAAATTTTTGCTCGCTCGCCGTCCGTGTGCCCGCCGCGACTTGCCTCACGCCCCTGCCTCGCTCGCCCGCCCGCTCGCTCGCCCCTCGGCCCCCTTCGCGGCCTCCCCCCCATCCCCCCTCCCAGCGAGTTCCGAATTTTCCCTCCCTAGGCTGGTCGCCTCCGCCCCGACGCTGTCCCTTTCCTTTCCCCCCCTCCTGCTGGCGCGACGCCGAGGCTGACTCCCTTGCCAGTCGCGGGCCTATGCAGAAGAAGGGCAGGAAGCAAGCAAGAGAGGGCTGCAGATCTCCTAGGACTCGAGATTGCCAGGCCGAGGCACTTTGGCAGAGCCTCTCCGTGCCCTACGGTACCTCGCACGCACGCAGTCAAACGCACGCACGCACGCACGCACGCACGCACGCACGCACGCTCGCTCGCCAGCTTGACCGTGCTTGCTTGCTGCCCCGCCCATTGCGCCGCCTTCTATCCGGCTGCCATTCCCGGCCCCTGGTGGTGTCCCTGGTGGTCCGTCATGGTCTACCGTATGCTTCGTTTCGGCGGCGCCGGAGGTGAGGAGGCGCTTCAATCTTCGATTCTCTTGCAAACCCTCACGGTGAGCAGGCTGAGGCAGCGAATAATCGAACTTCCGCGATGTCGAAAGGGGCGGCGGCGTTTGTGTGGTTGGATGACCGGCGAGGCCGAGCCGGAATTGCCGTGCGAGGGGGGGCCTCGCCTTTCGCCGGAGGCTACCGCCTGGTCGCCTCCGGCAGAGGGTTCCGAGGGCCTTGCGTACATGTCCCTACGCCCTCGTCGCCAGCCAGCTTTGCCTACCTAGGCCTGTCCAGAGCCGGGCCTCGCCGTGCAGCATCTGCCGCGTGCCCTCCGCGACCGCCCGAGGAGATGGATGGCATGGCATGGCCGCCATGCTGTTCGCCTGCGCCATCCAGCTGGGGACGCCCACGACGGCTTTGAACAGCATCGTGGCCGCACCGCGCTCTCACAAGTACGCCAGAGTACCGCAGGTGGTCCTCGAGCAACTGCTCCATAGGCGCGGGCGGCTAAGGTCCATCCAGTCGGCTGTGACACACACACATCGGCGGCGGCCTGACACCAGCCGGCCAACGGCCACCCCATTCTCATTCTCTCTCTGGGGGCCGTTGGCACCGCCCAGACTGGCCCGTCTCTCGTGGCTGAATCGGGTGATTCCGCCGAAGAATCGATCAGGAGCTAGTTCGAGGTTTGAAAGCAGAGAGGGACGGGCCCAGCTATGATTGGACCGCGCGATTCATTCTGAAACCTCTTTTCGCCCGAGTCGACGGCCGAAGCCTACGCACGTACGTGTCTCTGCCCGCGAAGCGTTCGTCAGGCAGGGCAGGGCGCAGGGGTGCGGGCGGAAGGGCCCCCATGAGGAGCGCAAAAGTAGCCGCCTTTCTTGAACTGCTCGACGCGGAGGAGAGGACCAGGCTACCGTAGGGTCGATGGCGACGGCGGAGCGCCACAGCCGGCCATCTCGATCGTCTTTCTGGGCTAACCATGTACCGGTAAAGTAGCTGGATGGCACCACGCAACCACCGAGGCTCCGAGCTCGTGTGCGGTGAGCCGAGCACGGACGGGCACAGCCGAATGGACCTCAGAAGATACGCCGTCGACGCCGGTCTAGACCTGTCCTCTAGCTCGCCCCCCAGCATCACAAAAAGAGAGATACGGTGCCTAGCCGCTAGACTGGGGGGAAGAAGCCTGAGCAGCTTTCGCCATGCCGATTGCAGAACGCGGCGCGCTCGTCCTCATCTGACGCTCCGGAGAGGACGGACCTCTTCGTTGCCGCACGCCTGCAACTCACAGGTGTACGTACACACGATGGTATCGCACCTGGTCTTTCCAACGGCGGAAGCGTCGGTCAATTGAGAGCAAAGTACCGCAGCGACGTGAGATGATGGCGCTCTCCTTGTCCCAGGTACCTACATACCTGCCTGTCCTTCCCACAGGACACGTCGCTCGACGTGGGATCGAAATGGGGCCCACCCCTTGACGCCGCCTTGGGGTGCAACTGACAGCCACATGCACACAGAGAGAGTGGCGCTAGGCGTAGGCTAACACAGCATCGCGAGGTCCTGACACCAGGACCGGCATTTCCGCACAGAGTGGAGGACACGAGCGCTGCCTGTGAGTCTCAGGCAAGACTCTGGTCTTGACTGCACATGTCCATCGTGTCGAAAAGGCCTCAGAGTCTTCACTTCACCTCGGAGACGCGCTCCAACGACTGGACGAGGATGGCCCGGGCAGGTAGGTAACGGAAGGAGCGCGGGTCGACGAGGAACGTCGTTCGAGTCGTGACCGGGTGTACACGCGCGATGGATGTACGGGCGGCTGCACAAGCATGGAACCTCTGGTCCACCTTCGCCACGGGCCACAACGACGCGCCAGGCCGCCAGAAGAGGCTAGGGCATGCCGTACGTCGGACTTGCAGGAGGTTGGGACCCAGCATGTCGGGATGCTCCTTGACCCGCCTCGTCACTCGTCTGGCTTGCTTGTGTCTGCATGCAGGTAGGCGTCGTCCTGCGAGGACCCGTCCGCCACGCCGCTTCACCAGACCGGCCTGCTTCATACCGTCGTAGCTGACCAGCGTGCTGCGTCGCCTCCGCCCGCCCTTTCTCTTGCTACGGATTAACTTGTGCCGTACGGTGTCGGTACAATCCTGTACGAAAAGGGAACAGTTCGGGCTCGGCGTGGCGGGTACGTAACGCGGGCTCGGCGTCAAGCCAGCTGGGGATCATCGCCCACGCCGCCAGACGGCCGAACTCGCATGGTTTTTGCCAGACAGGGGGAGGGCCGAGGAGGAGCTCTCTTTCCTCTGCGGCTCCAACGCCAGGGAGCGGGCCGCTCGGCGAGGCGAAGTCTTGCGCCGACGGCGCGAGCGGTTCAATGCGTTCCGAGCCTGCGCCAGGAGCGCGCGGCCCCGCGGGACTGGACTTGCCTGGCTCTCCTCGCAAAGTGGTTCAGGAGAACCGGTCGGCGCCGATCCGACGGCCCATTTTCGGCCCAGCGTGACCTTGGCTGTGATCTTATCGGATGCACTTCGATCACTGTGACAGTACGGCGGTCAGTCTGGACTGGATCGCCTCTTCAGCTTGAGCCGCTCGGCCGGGTGGAGAAGGAAGAGTTTCACAAAGGCTAGAGGGGCGAATGGGGTAGACTGAGGGTGTAAGATGACCAGCGCGAGGCCGACGGCGACGGCATCGACACACATACATGTGCGTTCGGATGGGAGTACGTGGAGGCGGGTGCCGCAGCGGGGAAAAGGGCGGTATGCACGCACGCGGGTCCAACATGGTCCCGGTGCCAGGGTGTGCGTACATACGTATGTAGCAAACAGCGTTCGCCTGCACGTCATGCGCACAGCCCGCGCCACCGGGTGTGCCAAATGCTCCCGCAGCACGGCAGATGACGAGGACGAGGGGGCGCAGGGTTGGGTGCCACGCGCGGCGGGCCACTTTCTGCGAGCCAGAGAGCCAGACGACCCGACGAGGCGGGCGTGCACGTTCGGACCCGAGGGAGCTGTCAGGGAAGCTGCATTTCGTACCGAATTGATGGGAGGTTTTGCCCCGGCAGATGCTGGATGTGCCGTTCGTCCGACCTGCCTCCCTGGCTGTCGAAGGCTTCCTGCCCGCTTGCATCCGTACAGACGGCCTCCCTCGAGCTGACCAGACCGAGCAACAATCTTAATGCACCAGCGGGCAGACGACATGCAATCCGTACAGCATACAGAAGTGCGCATGCTATGCAAGGGCGATGCTTGGTGATCTACGGTGGCACTTGCACACCCACAGAGCACCGCGCCCTAGACTGCCCCGATCTCGCTGGTCTCGGGACGTTTGCAGGATTGTCGTGCACAGACTGGTCCGGCCGCTCGCGCTGGTCCACTGCGCCGTGGCAGACGAACAACAACAACGAGAGATGGCCCAGGGCTGACGTGGGCGGCAAGGGTTGCACGTCGAACCAAGAGCGGCGCGGTCTGGCTTTCCGCCCCGCTCTGCAACTGCACAAGGCTGGTCGCGACCAGGCATCTATGTTTCCGATGCAACACCGACAAAGGCTAGCGACGAGCAGACTATGATACACAATCGCCCTCGGGCGATGGACGGAGACAAAAGAGACAGCAGAAGTGCACCGCGGATCGGCGAGGTGCGGGCCTAGAGGTTACCTCGTCCCTCCTCCTCGAGCGCCTGCCCGACCGCCCTGATGACCTGGTCGTGCACGTCCCGGTGGGCCGCCACCACGCCCTTGTTGTCCTTGAGCGTGCGTCCGACGCCAAAGTCGAGCGAGCGCCCGCGAATGTCGCTGACCCGGCCGCCGGCCTCTTCGACGATGAGGGAGCCGGCCGCATGGTCCTACGGGAGCCGTAAGAGGGAGGATCGCCGCGGTCAGCCATTTCCCATGCGAGACCGACACTCGCGCCTTGCCACCGGCTCTCGACTCACCCAGATCTTCTCCTGGTAGCTTCCATCGCCGACGGGCAGGCGAAGGTAGACGTCGCCGTCGCCCCTTGCGATGCTGACATACTTGGCCTGACTGTCCATGCGGACGGGTTCGGCCGTAATTCCGAGCAACTCGGCGATGCGTGCGTTGGTACCATGCGACGAGTGACCGGCCTCGACCGACTCGCAGAACGAGGCAGACGAGAGGCTCGAAATCTTGTTCATCGTGATCGCAGTCTCGCTGTCCGACTCGGCCTGAATGGGGCGCTGTCGTCCGGCGAAGGGAGGAGGGAGGGTCGAGGCGGATGTCGTGCGCTTGGCGACGAGGTCAGCAAGAGGGCCACAGAAGGCGACAAGTCGCTGGAGGATATCCGAGGAAGCGGGCGGCCAAAACCCACCTGGAAAGCGCCCTGGCCCTTGACGGCCACAAAGAGGGTGCCGAGGTCGTTGCGCTTTGCCCCGGCGCCAAACTCGCCCTCCTTGGGCTTGGCCGAAGAAGCGTCGTGGGGCAGATTGGGGCAGCCAATGACGCCGACCTGAACCTCGCCGTCGACCATGAAGGCGAGGCAGACGGCGTACTGACCGCCGCGGAGGAAGCCCTTTGTGCCGTCGATGGGGTCGAGTGCCCAGCAGCGACCGGACCTTCCTCCCTCGGCGTTGCCACGGTCAATGGCGGCCAGGAGTGCCTCTTCCGAGAGGTCCTGAGTGCCCCATGCCTGCGAGGCGGCCTCGGAGGACTTGGAGGCTGCGTCGGCGACGGCGGGGCACTCCTGGGCAGGGCTTGCGAGGGCCTCGTTGGCGAGCTTGACAATCTGGTCGCGCAGGTTCTTGGCCTCGGGGTTACGGAGGTCCTTGGAGTCCTCCTCGCCGACGATGGCATCCGCGGAAAAGTGCGATGCGATGACGGTGTTGACGACGGCCTGGGCGGAGTAGTCGCCGACGGTGACGGGCGACTTGTCCTTTTTGGTGACGGTGTCGGCGGTGACGAGGTTGCGGAAGACCTTGTCGGTGAGGGAGCAAGCCCGGGTGACGGCCGAGATGGCCACCTGGCGCTCGAGGTGGTACGCGGCTGCAGACGACATGTTGCGGAGAGCAGCGGTGGATCGGAGGTGATGCGAAACGGTGGATAGGCGGGCCAAGGGCGACGGCATGCGACAGCGAGACGAAGGCAGGCCAGTAGAGGTTGGGAGAGGATCGCAGTGGGGCGGCGGATCACTGGTGCAAGCGGAGACTTGGCTAGGCTGAGCTGAGGGCAGTGACCGGGATGTTGATGCGTTGCTTGGCTGGCGACGACGGGATCGATTGATGTAAGAAGGCGAGAAAGAAGCGAGAGAGACGGAGAGATGGATATGGAGAGACAGAGATGGAGAGAGATGAGACGGAGTCAGCCCCGGTCGCTCTTGCGAAGAAACGAGAAACCGACCTCTGCCAAAGGGCCAGCCAGCCAGGCCAAAGTGGAGGCAAAGGCAGGAAGCGTGTGGCCCTTGCGCGCTCGACGATCGGCGGCCACGCCTGCCAAGCCGGCCATGCGCCCACCTAGCTCGTCGGCCGGCTGCCGAGATCCTTTTCCCAGCCACGGCCACGCCGGCTCGACGAGGGGTGAGGCAGGCAGGCCTTGGCCAGACCTGGCCGGCGCTTCGGGCAGATGCCCGATTCTGATCGTGACCCTCTCCTCGACTGCTCGCGGCTGCTCCGACCATGGCGGGCGGGCAGGCCGATCCACGCACGTCTCCGTCCGCCTGCCGTGGCTTGCCACGAGCTCGGAGACAGACACACACACAGAGAGAGAGAGAGACAGAGGGGAAGAGAGACAGACAGAGAGAGAGAGCGCGAGCGAGAGGCAAGGAGAGAGAAGAAAAAAGGATTCTCTCCCTCGGACGCGTCCCGTACGTGGATTTGCTTCGCTCCGAGCGCAAGGATCGGCAAGGCAGGCTGGCAAACTGTACTGTACCTCGATACGTCGAGCGGGACGGAGCGTAGCGTGCTGGTCAGGCCGTCGCTCCCGCTCCCAGCCGCTCGCAACTTTGGTCGTCAAAGAGGCGGCGAGGTCGGCGCCCGTCGAGGGTGCGGGATGGCGTATGCCTCATCAGCTCCAAGGTCTCCCTGGCCGCTCTGGGACCAGTCTTCGAGCAAGAGCCACGAGCCCCCAAGTCGGAAGAGCGAGAGCGACAAGGGGCAGGCAGAACTGCTGTGCGGGAGGGCGAGCGCAGCAGATAGTTTTCCAAGGTGCGGGGTCGTCGCCACGCTCTCGAGATGCGTGCCGGCCTGGCCTTGCGAGAAGCCTCTGCGGGTGCGGGCGCCGGGCTTGTCGCCGCTCTCCGTTCTCTCTCTTCTAGATACAGAACCTGTAACGGAGGCCAGCCTACCTTGCTTGCTTCTGCAGCCTGCACTTTCTGCGACGGGCGGGCGGCCGTCGAGCGTCGAAAAAGAGGGGCGGGCTGCGCTGGGTGGGCAGGCAAGCGCGTCGCTCGCCCTGAGGTCTCTGTTGGCCAAGCACAGCTGCACCCGGCTGGCCAGGCCATGGCTGCGTGCGTGTGTGACACCCAACTACACTCTCACGACTGCACTTTGCCTGCTCCGGCTCACCCCACCCACCACGCACCTCGCTGCTCCCCTCAACCACCATCTCTCTCTGAGCCCCGCACCTCTCCGCCGCCTCTCGAGCTCAGCCTCGTCCTTCAACCAACAGGCAGCCTTCTGTCGAGGTCTGAGCCGCCCCGCTACCCAAAGGACCGTCAGTCGACCGGCCATCGTCCTGGAACGTTTGCTTGCCCACCTCCCCACAGCCGTCGCACATTGGTCGCCGCCGCCGCCGCCGCCCCCGCCACGGTCCACATTCGGCCGCCATCTTCCCTCAAGCCGCATCCTGCATCGTCTGCGGGCATCTGAGCATCGCACTCGCCGCCCTTTGCAGCACCGCACGCCACATCTCTCCGCCTGCTCGCAAGCTTGCCGGCGCCTCCGCAACGGATCGCTACCACCACTCGTTTCTTCGCTCCTTCGCATACGCGACGTCTCCTCGCTCGACTGTTGCGAGCCAGTCGCCACTTGGCCTACATCGCCCAGGCCCACCGCGCAAGCCCGGCCCTCTCCGGCTGAGCAGAAGGTGCTCGCACAAGACCGATAGCTGCTCGACTTGGGCACTGCGTAGCCTCGACCTTCGCCCATCGGCTGCCACCGTCCCGGGAGCACCACGCATAGGGGCCCCGTCTTAATCTGCGGCACCACAGGCTGGGCAGCTCGACCCGTTGCAACCAAGCCACTCAAGGCCGTGTCCGTCCTGCTCCATCGTTCCCCTGATGCTCATCTGCGTGTTCGCATGAGATTGCTGCCTCAGTTGGCAACTCTCGTCCGTCTTCGTCCTCAATCAACCTCACTCCGCACCGCAGGGCAGAGGGGCAACCCTACGACCAGCCTCGCGGCGGCGGCCGCCCTCGACGAAAGGCCTTTTCGTCCGCCCTTCTGCCTGCCTCGGCCCCTGCTCTGAACTGCCTCTAGGATGCCGTTCGAGCTGGTCGCCGCCACCGGTCCGCCGGACACCTCCTCGATGCTCGCAGAGGAGCGCCGCCGGCAGCCCCATTCCAGCACCGACATCTATACCAATGGTGCTGCCTCTGGTGATGCCGGGCTCGCATCCTACTTCGACCCGATCAACATGGGGAGCGCCTTTCATCCAGCATCGCCGCCTGCTGCGCTGGCTTCGAACCAGCAGCCAGCCAGCCCCTCGTCGCCGTCCATAGGTGGCGCCCGCACCACCGGCCAGGCGGCACTCTCGCCCACCCGCAGCCCTCTTGGCATCGCCACTACGTTTGCGCGTCCTTTGTCTGGATCGTCTGCGGCTCCGGACCAGCCGCCTTCGCCGTCCTACTTTGCCAGCGTCGCCGCCTCGTTCTCCTCTGCGTCGTCGTCGTCCCCAGCATCGGGCCGACAGCCGACCATTACGTTCACGGGCGCTCCTGCCGAGAGCACCATCGTCGCGCCCACGAGCCCGATGCGGCCCGGCGGTTCACAGCAGGACCTCCAGAGTCTGATGTCCGCGCAGTCGGTGGTCGGCCACGCAGGCCACGGCGCACCCGCAGTCACAGCGCTGCCCTCGCCTCCGCTCTTGGCCCACTCCCCCGGGGATGGAAGCTTTATGGGCCATTCGCAGGCTCCCGTCTCTCCCGGAGGCTCGATCCGGTCAAGAGGGCCATCTTCGCAGATCGGGTTCTTCGCCTCGCTCCGGCCGTCTTCGCCCAAGGTCGGCTCACAGCTGCGCGAGGACGGCGCTTCCGAGCGGAAGCGCGACAAGGCCGACCGGGAGCGGGAGCGATCGTCCCTTGGCACCAGCAGCGGCCTCGAGGTGGAGCCCAGGGCGAGGCGCCCAAGCAGCGTCTTTGAGCAGGTCGGCATCGTCTGGGAGCGGTTCGGACGCAAGGTGCATCACGTCCGCAACTCGACCTCCGAATCCGGGCCAGGGTCGCATAAGCGGGGCAACGGATCGCTTGGCGCCTCCAGCGCCGCCGCCGAGGCTAGCGAGGAGCGGCCCCCTTCCACGGGATCGAGCCTTTCGGGATCGCAAACCTCGCCCTTCCAAGGTCCCTCGCCGGTCGAGATCGACCGGCGCGGTTCGGCCTCGTCGAGCGCAGAGCAGCGCCTACCTGCCTGGTTGGAGGAGTCTCTGGTGGGAGCAGGCATAGCTTCGGCGACCTCGCCAACCTCCGCAACGTTCGCGCGCCGCGATATCGAATCCCGATCGCCAGCGCCTAGCGTCGCTGCTTTGAACGCAGCAGCCAGCCATGGCGTGGACGCACCAGGGGGAAGCTTGGGGGTGCAGACGGCGAACACGGCTGCCCGCAGCGCCCATTCCAGCCCGGCTTCGCCTTCCCGCGAGCCGACAGAGTACGTCGACCACGTCGGCACCGACAGTCCGGCTTCCCGCGGTGGCATCATGCGGCAGCTGTCGGCCGGTTCGAATTCGTTCGACGATGGCCTTCTGCCCGGTCCGTCTCATATCCGGCGTCATAGCCTCCTCGACCGGTAAGCCGTCCTCAGTGTTCAACCTTGCCATGCCGTGCACCGACTGAACAAAGTAAAGTTAGCTGACAGCTCCCTTGTTCGCGCCATGCGCTCCACTCTCTGGTTTCCCTCGTCTCTCTGCAGCGTCCTCATCCAGGTCACCGAGGACAACGAGCGCTTCTCGGTGGTCGACGTCTCTGGCGTCGATTCAGCCGATGCGATCAAGGAACGGATGTTTGCCAAGCTTCGTGAGTCCATCGTCGCCACTATTTTGTTTCTGCCGGCGATGCGCCAGCTGTCATGCACTGCGCTGACGACACCGGCCGACCCGCGCGGCCCGATATCGATCGATTGCTTGAGCAGATCTCTTCGATGAGGACTTTTCAAACTTCCAGCTCTTCCGTACCGAGATCGGTCAGGCGAGTGCGACAGGGCCCGTGGTCAACGACGATGCTCTCCTCGCCCTTTGCCTGCAAATGGGCGACGATCGTGGCACGCTCAAGTTTCTCGTCCACCAGGCCGGCCCGCCCACCAAGCCTGCTAGTCGGGCGCTGCCGCCTCTGACGACATCCTCGCCTCGGAGGGCGCTCAAGGACCTCGTGGGGCCATTACCAGATTCTGCGGCTGATCATCGCCGGGCTGAGAGCCAGTCGTCAAAATCGTCGATCAGCGACGCTCTCGTGTACTCCGAGATCATGACACACGACGACGGCGGCGGCGGCGACGGTGCCACCGAGCCTGCACATCGGCGTACGGGCAGCGGTCTGCAAAGGTCCAAGGCGCAGTCTCGGCGGGCCCTTCCCGACGCACCCGCCACTGGAGACGAGTTGCGCTCCCCGGTGCAGGGTGCTAGGGGATCGCTAGGGGGCTATGATCGTCGTTCGACAGCCTCCTCGACCGACGGCTCCGAGCGCAACCGAGGAGGCGAGCCGCCTCACTCGAGGCGGGCAGAGGCATCCGAAGTCGACGCTGCGCAGCGATCGTTCAGCCCACCCCTGCCTTCGCCACATGCTCGGAACGCACCGCAGCAGACTTCGACGCCGTTTGGGTCGGCTCTCCGTGACGGCGACCGCGATTGGCCCTCTGCGGCTTCCAACTTTAGGCCACCGGAAGCGGGATTTGCCGCTCACATCCAACCGCAGTACCAGAGCTCGCCCCAGACGCAGCAACGTTCGCCTTCGCACGCTGCCGAGGCGGCATACCGAGCCGGCGATAGGGGAGGAGCGCCCCTGCCTCGTTCCCTGCAAGCTGCTGCACGACCGGCTCCGAGCTCGCATGGTCAGATGCCTTCTGAGCATGGTCAAAACGGCCATGCTCGCCTCCGTTCCGAGGGAGAAGAGGGGCAGGCGACGGCCAAGGCCGCCTCCCAGCTGACCATCCACAGCGCCAAGAGCATGGATGACCTACGGAAGCGCCCGGCGCCACCACCTCCACCGATGCCGCCGAGGGTGGACATGGCTATGATCGGCTCGTTTGAGCGCGACGGCCGCTATCCGAACCCAGCCATCGTGCGGCCGTCGACGGCGACACCATCGCAGAAGGAGCCGACGCAGGTGCAGCGGCAGCTGAGCTCCGATGCGCACCTCGGCTTGAGACTGAACTCGCCGGGCATGGCGCCGGACCCTCGAGCCTTGCAACGCAATCGCAGTGCCCAGGCTGCGCTTGCTATATCTGCAAGTCAGCCCAATGCCGCGAGCAGCGTGTCTGGGGCCGCCATGAGGATCCCCTCGGCCCCGGCGCCGATGCGATCACCGGCCATGTCCGGTCGCGACGGTGTGCCGATGGCGCAGGACTCAAGGCACGGCAATCGACCCGTAGTCCTGGATGACGCGCGCTTCGGCGGCCATCGCGTACCCCAGCAGCCGCCCAACTACCCGGCCCAGTTCAGTCGGATGGGTCCTGCCCAGCTCAACACGAGTGCGCCCGCCCCAGGGTTCGGCTACCCCGCGCAGCAGCCGATGCAACAGCACTTCGCGGGCGGCCCCCAGCTTGCGTACGAGCCGCATCGCGGGCAACAGATGCATCCGCCGCATCCCGGCGAATTCGGCGCGCGCCGTCCGTTCCAGCCGTACGGTCATCAGGATCCGCGCATGCTTGGCATGGGACAGGGATCCTATTCGCCTCGTCCGCACACCTTCCACGACGCCTCGTTCTCGCCGCATCAACGCCCCGTCATGGCGACCTCGCCACCTTACCGCAGCCGCGAGGATCCCTTCACAAGCCTCTACTTTCCGGCTTCGAGCTCCAGGCAGGTCTCCGAGTTCCAAATGACGGCTGGACGCCTCGAGCCCGGCATGACTGTCCAGGAAACCATGCAGCATCGTCCCCACCATGCCGGCCATACCGCGCCACAGCCTTCTCACGGCCCGCGCGAAATGCGCAGGCCAGCCACGGCTGCCGACATGCCTGCCCATTCGCAGCTCAGGCGTCCGCCCGCCGCCACGATGTCTCCCCGACGTGAGCAGCAGGCCGTGCTTCCACCGGCGGTCGACTGGAGGCCGAACCCGCCTGCGTACCAACAGCATCAGCACCATCTCCAGCATCAGCACCAGCACCAGCATCAGCTCCAGCACCAGCACCAACACCAACACCAGCATCAGCACCAGCACCAGCACCAGCACCCTCAGCCGCAACAGCAGCAGCAGCAGCAGAAACATCACCATCAGCAGCAGCAAGGGTCGATTCAGCCATCTAATGGCCCGTCGAGCCACGTCTCGCAGCACAGGCTTCCAACCCGCGCTGTCCAGCACCCCGAGAACGGTGGCTACCCAAGTGCGGTCCCTCGCGAGGGCAACGTGATTCGTGCGAATGCGTCTGAGCGGTCGTCTGGCTCGTCTTTCGCCTCAAGCAACTCGCACAGGATGGCTTTCGGCGAAGATGACCGGCCCGGGCGTCGCTCGATTGAGGATTCCTTCAGCGCCCCGACATCGGCGCGGAACTCGCAGAGCAGCACGACCAATATCGACCTGCACAAAGACGGTGCTGTCGAGGATGACAGCCGCGGTGCCCAAGAAGGGGACCTCGAAGACGAGGACCTGATGCACGTCCGACCCCTACCAAGGCCCCCGCAGCCTTCGCAAGCGGGGCAGGTGGCTAAGTCGACAGGATCGGGGAACGGCCGTGGTCCCGCCGAGGACGCTGCCAGCGGTGCAGAAGGCCAGCGGGATGGTGAGGGGACGCCCAAGCCTGTCGATGGCGAGGGCACGCTCAAGGCGAGCAATGTAGCGAACCTGTGGAGCTCTCTCGGCGCCCGCGCACTGGGCGAGCCCTCGGACACGCTGGCCAGCAACAGCGATAGCGGCACATTGCGGGCCGACCAGTCACGCCATGCGGATATCGGCGAGGCTCCATCGGCCGGTTCGAGCGCCACGGTCACGGCAGACGATGCCCAGGCCGCGCAAGCAAATACCAAGGCTGATGGCAGCATCCCGAGCATCGAAGCGGCAATGGACCCCGGCGATGCCGGCACCTTTGCCTCCTTTGCGTCGTTCGACGACGACGAGAGCGAGGCGGGGACGTGGGCGCAGCCGCTGGACTCTGACCCGAGCGCTCCGCGCCTGCCTCTGCACTTCGGCGGCGCACAGTCAAGCGGCGAAGAAGTTGGCGAGCAGACTCTGCAGCCCGGGCGAGGACTCCTCTCCGCAGCCGGAAGCTCGACGCCAGCCGAAGTCGCCGCGGCATCGCCTGCTGCTTCTAGCCCTCGCAGACCGGAGCTCCGTCTCCAGATCGAGGCGCCCACCGCAGGCAGCCCGCATCTCGCGAGCTCATCGCGCCGAGCGTCGCCGCATGTTTCCCCGCGGCCGACGTCCAGCAAGCTTTCCTCGAACAGCAAGGGCAACAGCGGTGGAGGCGTCCAACGTAGCTACTCGTTTGCCAAGCGCGACAACGACTGGGCTTTCCGACCTCCGCCCGAACAGCTCTACGAGAACCTCGACGACTTCTTTCCCAAGCACGACCTGGACAAGCCGCTGCTCGAGACGACGGGCGTGCCCGAGAGTCCGGTCGGTGCCGGCAGCCCCAATCCGGACGTGAGCCCGAATCCGGCCCAGCTGCAGCCGCCTTCCGGTGCCGCAGCGGGAGGCCAACTCGCAGGATCGCTGAGTCGGCACAAAAAATCAATCAGGATCGTGGCGCAGGACCGCAAGCGGTTCCTCGACCGCGCCGAGAAGCGCGTGTCGTTGTCTCCAGGCGCCGGCAACGCGGCCCTGGCGAGGCGTCGCAGCACCCGCCTCTGGGGCACCAAGGTGATCGAGATGACACCCGGTCAGGAAGTCGGCACCCCGGCGTCGGCCACCCCGGCCGAGTCGCCCTCTGGCGAGAGTGGTCGACGTCCCGTGTTCAAGTGGGTCAAGGGTGACTTGATCGGCAAGGGCACCTACGGCCGCGTCTACCTGGCGCTCAACGCGACGACCGGCGAGATGATCGCCGTCAAGCAGGTGGAGCTCCCGAGGACGGCGAGTGACCGCGAAGATAGCCGTCAGAAGGGGGTCGTCGCGGCCCTCAAGTCTGAGATCGAGACGCTCAAAGACCTCGACCACCCGCACATTGTCGCCTATCTCGGATTCGAGGAGACTGCGTCGTTCCTGAGCATCTTCCTCGAGTACGTGCCGGGTGGCTCGGTCGGCAGCTGCCTCCGCAAGCACGGCAAGTTCGAGGAGGCGACGATCAAGTCGTTCCTCCACCAGATCCTCGAGGGCCTGGCCTACCTGCACAGCAAGGGCATCCTCCACCGCGACCTCAAGGCCGACAACATCCTGGTCGACTTTGAGGGCATCTGCAAGATTTCCGACTTTGGCACCGTCCGCCGCAGCGACGACATCTATGGCAACGTCGAGGACATGTCGCTGCAGGGCAGCATCTTTTGGATGGCGCCCGAGGTCGTCAGCCTCTCCAAGAAGGGCTACTCGGCCAAGGTTGACATCTGGAGTCTGGGCTGCGTGGTGCTCGAAATGTTTGCCGGTCGGAGGCCGTGGTCGGACGACGAAGCTGTCCAGGCCATGTTCAAGGTGCGTGCAGCCAAGTCCTCCCCATCAGATCGGAGCGGCCGGAAACGACGGCGAGCGCAGGCTGACTCCCTCTTTGCTCCTCCCCCCTTTGGCGTCATCTCCTTGCCCCTCTCTTCCCTTTGATGCCTCTTGACGCTGCAGATCGGTGCCGAGCGTCGCGCCCCGCCGATTCCCGCCGACGTCACCCTGTCCAAGAAGGCCGCACACTTCCTCAAGAACTGCTTCGAGATTGACCCGGCCAAGCGTCCGACGGCTGCACGACTGCTGGACCATGTCTTCAGCGTGCCTGAAGAAGGCTGGCAGTTCCAGCAAAGCTCCCTGTGGCGACACCTGAAAAAGTAGACGTCGCGACAAAGCCGACGCCCGCACCCTTTCCTCGCGGCAGTTTCCTGTCCTTTCTCTCTCTTCCCCTCTGTCTCTCCCTTTTCTCTCTCTCTCTCTCTCTCGACCGGTTCCCCTTTGTCGCTCCTTATTCCTCTACATCACAGCAAGCATGGGACCCTGCAGAAACCACCATACCTCTCCTTTGTTGCCTCGTCTCTGCATACAATACAGGTACACGCGCAACAGCAGCTGCCATTCTCCAGTCTGATGTGGCGCGGCTGGAGATCTCCCAGTCGCAGCGCTCGTTTTCCGACCGACGACGGCGGCGTCGTACTGCTCGCGGCTGCTCCCGCTCGGACCGCCGGCGAATCGCGCACACAGATCGCGCCAAAGAGTGGTCGCCTATACACGGACAAAAGGCTGCCGAGCTGGGGTGAGGTGGCGGGTGCGCATCGACGTTCGTCGGAAGGAGCCATCAGGTAGAGACGGCCGCTCTGCTGCCACGTGCGGTGGGCCGATCGCGCACCTCCGGCCGCCCCACCAGCGAAACCGTACCATCTCTCGAGCTAGATGCGGTGTCACTTCCAACGTTACCCTTGCCTCTGTCCCTCTCTCGAAGGTCTCTTCGGATTCGGTACATAAGCTAGGTTTCTGTGCTTCCCGGCGGAACAGGCGGTGCCGGGTGCGTGGATGGATACAGCTGGCCTGGCGCCTGTCCTGGCGGCGGCAAAGGTGCGGAGTTTGGGTTGGGGTGCCACGCATTCAAGGTTGGGTTACCTGATGGTGCTTCGGTCTCCGGCGAGCGGGGGGGGGGGGGGCAGGCAACGTCTTAGCTGTCCTAGCCTGGCTGGCTGCCTGCCTGTCTGCCGCCTGCCTGTCGCTCTGACCCAAGGCGGCGGGTGGGCACCACCAGGCAAGGCCAGGCCCGCAGGTCAGGGTACGTAGATTGATTGACCTCGGTTGTGGCTGCCCGGCCCCCTTCTTCGCATCCGAGACGCCGTCGTCGTCGGCGAGCGCCGGCAATACGCTGGATCCGTGACCTCTTTCGACTTAAGTTAGTTAGCAGTCTAGTTCTGCCCTCACCAACGACGACGAGCACGCACTCGACATGTACTAGGTACTGCCCTCGCAGCGTAAGGTATGGATGGGTAGCGCGTGTGACCAGCATGAGGCCGAGTTGCACGGATCAGACTGCGAGCAAGGTTCAGCCACAAAACGGCAAAGGCCGTTGGCGGCGGGGCCAAGCCGGCTGAGCTGCTGGTGGTGCCTGGTACGGTGGTGGCTCTTGTCTCTATGGAGATGCATCGCTGCAGCGGGCCTTGACCGCCCCCTGCCTCTGCGTGTCCACACCTACATACATGCGATGCGCTGCTGCCTGGCTGCTCATGCCATGGTTGCAGCGCATCTCGAGGCAACAAGAGCGGCGATTGTGGTGATGTGTGTGTGTGTGTGTGTGAGAAGAACTCTGCCATGGGACCTTCTTGGCGACGACCGCTCCGAGGGCGGCGAGGTGGATCCGGTGTCGGGAAAGCCGGCTCTCGCGCCCCTGGCTCGCCGCCACCCTCTCGGATTGAGGTCAGGCAGGATTTTTGGCGTGGGACGGTGCCGTCAGGTTGGGATGCTCAGCTGCCGGAAGACACCGACGGTGGCTCTGAAAGCCCTCCGAGGTTGCGTGGAGATGTGGTTGGAGAGGCGGCGGGTTTGGCGCGGCCCAACCGAACTTTTCAGGCGGCAGGGGGGCCGACAACACGAGGAGCAAGCAGGGAGCGGAAACGCAGGCCAGCCTGTGGTCTGGGCGGGCGGGAGCAGCAGGCAGACGGCGTGCAACCGTAGCCGGGAGGAAAAAAATCAAATCCAGAGAGGCTGGCTGCACTGCGCTGCGCTGCGTTTGCCCGCGCGCCACCCCTGCGGCCCAGGCTGGCCTGGCCTGGCCTGGCCTGGCCAGGCTAGGCTCTAAGCCAGCCTCTAGACCGGGGTCGTAGGCTGGCCTGGATCTGCTTTCGCCGCTAGGCGGGCGTGGCCCGCAGCCCGACCGAAAGCGCGTGCGAGCTTGTGCAACAGCCGCCGCTCGGCCTGGCCCTGCCTGGCTGCTCGCTGTCCGTCCCTGCTCGCCTGCCTCGTTTCAAAGCCTGCCAGGTTCCGGTAGCTAGCTTTGCTTGATCCCCTCATCCCCCCCCGTTCCGCTCGCTGTTGCCATCGAGCACCACCTCACCATCTCCCTCATCCCCATCCTCCGTCGGTGCTTTATCATCCTTCATACCCTTCCCTCCGCTCCTGCATCGGCTCCTCTCCCGCTCTGTTCGCATCTTACGAAGCTTCGGCTCCTCCCCGAGACACCACATCACCATCGCCCCACGGCCCGACCCGATCCGATCCGACATCGCAACGCACCCTTCTGCTGGCCCCGCTGCGTTCGGCCTTGCCGGGCAGCCCGACTCTACCAGCACTGTACGAGGATCCCTCACTTTCGACGAAATCGGCTTGATCACCACGCTATCAGCTCTGCCTCTCGCCCAATAAGCCCATCGCAAGCCTTAGGGCCGAGAGCATAGAAGTCGTCGCTCGCCGACCTCGGGACTCGTCCATCTTTTGATCCGCTCGCGCTCCCTGCGAAAGCTCGCCGGTCGCGCTTATCGACTCTGTAGCTGTAGAGACGAGGATCGTACAGCCACAACCCCTGTCGGTTCAGGGGCATCTGATCTCGGCCGCCAGCCTGGTGTTGCTCGCGCATCGCCTACTACCGCCTTGCTTCCTATATAAGACCGCACGTAAGTCGAGCTCCCAATCTTCGCACATCGCCCCCCTTTCCCCCGCATCTGCTACCACTCTAGCACGCCGAGGCTGACGGACGCCGACCGTCATCCTACTCCCCGGTGCATCTCATGTGATCTTGCCTTCGCGCAGATCTCAATCGGCTGCAGCGCAATACCCCACCATGTCAGCAAACGGGAGCTCGAGCAGCCTGCAGGGGGACCTGGCCACCCGCACGCGGCAGCACACGAGCAGCAGGATGATGAAGACGACGAAAAGGGGCCGGCCCTTTGCGAAAGTGAGTGCCCACGACCGACTGCCAGGCGTGAAGTTGCAGTCGTGCCTGCCTCCGAGCGCCGCCTCTGCCGCTGCAATGAGGTTCGACATCCTTCGCCCGTCGTCCTGATGCTGACGCACCGCTGCTCGACCTTGTTTCCGCCATGTGCATCGACCAGGACACCCACGACCTCTTTGCTACGCTGATTGTCTCGCTCAACCTGACGACGCACCGCCAGTACTTCAAGACCTACCACAACTCGTTCACCACCGACGAGGCCGCCGAGAATCTGTCCGCGCTCAAATTCTCTCAGTCGAACCGGGTGCCTGATCCGAACGAGCCGAGCCGCATCGTTACGACCACCACGACCACCACGTTCAGCATGAACCGCGAGATGGCAAAGGGCATCTGCCAGCATTTCATGGACGCCCGCCTGATCGAGAACGCCGGAGACACGACGAGCAGCGTCTTCAAGGACAAGGGCGTCTACGTGCTGACGCCCAAAGGCCTTCACATCCTAGAACGCTTCATCACCAAGAACGGCATCAATGGCGAGCACCTGCTCAAGGTCTTTTCCTCCCAGCCCATCTGTATGAAGCTGCTCCACCTCGAGAGGCGCCTCAGCGACGACGAGCTGCTCATCAACGGCCCCGTCCTCGAGGTCATCTTCCGAAGAGTCGCGGGTCGTAGCCCCAACTACAACCAAGACGCCGCTCTTGCGCGGCCTTCGCCGGAGACATCCAGCAACTTTGATCGCGCCATGGGCATCGAGGTGGCCGACATCCAGGAAAAGGTCAAGGGACAAGGGCTCAAGACCTTCCGGCACACCTTCCACGCGCTGGCGGCGATCGACTGGCTGTGCGACTTCACAACTGTCTGCGGCAAGGACGAGGCTGCCGAGATCGCGGCGCACTTTGTCCGCGTCGGCCTGCTCACCCAGATCGTCGACAAGTCGCGAAGGGAGCAGGAGCCCTACGACGACCGCGACGTCATCGTCCGAGTCGACGACGGTCGTGGCAACGTCACCGAGGGTCACTTCCGCTGCCATCACAAGACCATCTACGGCGTCACCGAACGCGGCCGACTGGTCGCCAGGTGGGATCAGCCGGCAGGCACCGACGCCAACGGCTCGTTCAGGGCCAATGGCTCGCATCGAAGGCGGTCCTCGGACACGTTCGAGTCCGGGCTGGCCGAGCGTGGCGACGGAGATGCGGGCGTCCACCCGGCCAAGGCGGCAGAGGCCAAGTCCAAGCTTGCGGACATCCCCTCCAGCCCGAACCCGTCGAACCCAAAGGACAGGACGCTCTCCCGCAAAGCATCTACAGTCGACCGCTCTCGGGGCGAAGCCAACGGTCACCACGTCGCTACGGTCCCAGCGGCGGCCATTGGCCAGGGCATCGCCGACACCTCGGCCTACAGCTCGAGGGACAGCAACACGAACCGTCTCAAAAACATCCTCGAGGAGCCCGCGCTCCGCCTCCTCTTCCGCGAGTTCCTGAGACAAAACTTTTGCGAGGAGAATCTGAGCTTCTGGCTCGATGTTCAGGACTTCAAGCGCAGGTTCCACACCACCAGCAGCGCCATGGCCGTCCGCGGTCCGGCCGGGCCGGCCGAGAACGGCGCCGCCTCGCACAAGACTGGCATGGGCCGCAAGCTCGGCCGCACCCTGACCGGCGCACTGAGCGGGGCCGCAGGCGAGAAGGACAAGGACGCGCCCATGCCTGGATACACGGCGATGGAGCGCCACCAGCAGGACCTGGTCAGCATGGCCTTTGTCATCTTCAACACCTACCTGGCACCCGCCTCGCCGAGCGAGCTCAACATCGAGCACAACCTCCGCGCTGAGCTCGTGGTGTACATGAACAAGATCCTCGCCGAGGCCAAGGCGGCCGGTGCCCTCACCGGCGCCCTCACGCCCGGTGCGGGTTCGGCTGCACAGACGTCGACGCCTCCGAGCGAGGCCGGCGGCAGCGTCTTCGCCTCTTCTGCCGCCAACCGCTCCGAGACCAGCCTCGAGGAGAAGAAGGCCTCGGTGGCGTCGCAGCGGATCCGCATCCCGCTCCACGCCAGCCAGCTGCAGACGATGGTGCGCCTCTACGACCGCATCCAGGACCACATCTTCCAGCTCATGGCCACCGACTCGGTGCCGCGGTTCATCAAGGACCCGAGGTTTGTGCAGCTCGTCAAGAGCGTCGAGGAGTACACTGAGGCGCTCGAGGCCGGCCGCATCGACCCGCACGAAAACGCCGGACCGGCCATCGGTCGCGAGGTCGTCGAGGCGATGCAGCTCCGATCCTCGGACCTTCACGGCGGCAGCAAAGCCAGCAGCAGCCACGACGGCGGGTCCAGGCAGTCGGGTGATGCGTCGTCCCGCAAGGTCTCGGCCACCACCGCAGCTACCTCGACAGCGCCCAGCGCCCCTGCCAGCGTCGCGTCGCCCAAGATGGAGGCCGGCATCGCCCGATGACGGCGCACTGCCCTCGGGTTTTCCCCGACCCCTCCCGGGTGCCGCGATGGAGAAACACCCGTTCTGGCCGCCGCAGGCCCGATACTCGTGCGCCGGTCCCGTATCTCGCTCCATCTAGGGATCCTGATGGCCGCGCAAGCCTTCGCCCCTCGCCCTTACAACCCGTCTCGTTATCAAAAGGTTCCTCTAATCACTCAGCATCAGCAGCTCGACAGCGCCACACCAGTGTAGCCGGCCCATCGCATCGTCCCGATCTTTGCATCAGTCCTGGCCGATTCGAGCCAGCCCCCCACTCCTCCGCCATCATCCCCAGCCTCGGCCTCGCGCTCGGCGCCTGCGTCCTTGTCCCCTCGCCGCGCGCCCCAACGTCCGTCAATTGTCCCGTCTCGTAAAGTCGTCGTCGCCGCCGTTCTCTCCCTCCTCCTCCTCTCTCCGTCGTCGTCTTGTCCCCTCAACCTCCTTTGTTGTTCTGGTAGAAGATCACCTCCCCCCTTCAGTCCCGTTACCCAGGGATACTCCCTCACCGCTAATGTCTGGCACAAAGCCGCCCCCTCGCCCCTCTCTCAACACGTGTAATCCCAAGCGGGCCCGTCTCCCTGTCTCTCGAGTCCTGTCTGCGCCGTCGTGCTGCGCTGTGCTGGAGTGTAACGGGATGCGAGGTGCTGGAATGCTGAGCCGGACGGCGTTGGGCGAGGTTGCCGGTCGAGGGCAGGCGGGTACTGGTTGATGAAAGGGGCAACTGGCCTGCCCGGAGCAGACGGGGATGTCGTTGGTGAGATCTCTTGCGGATTGGGTGCCAGGCGCAGAAGTAGGGTTGCACGATGCAGCTTCAGTCGGCTGATGCGCAGCCTCGACAGCCTGACGTGGACCAAAGCGTGCAAGAGAGGGGAGAACAGGGAAGCGAACGAGGTCAGCTCGTCGCTCGCTCGGTCCGTAACGCCTCAGGATCGGCTAGTTGCCCGAGCGTCCTGCGCGATGCTGGGACCAGGACGTACCGCAATGTACGCATTCGACGACGGTGCCCGCTCTCAACTGCGACTTGGGGACGCGGCAGATGCATGTCGAGCCTTGGTAGTTCATGTCCTGCAGAATGAGCGAGTGGACAAGGAGCGATGAGCGAGGAGCGAGGGGCGAGGGGCGAGGAGCGAGGAGCGAGAGAGCAGGGTCAAAGGAGGGGCTGGCTCAGTCGCTGCGGCGGGCAAGAAGGATGACGGGCGGGAACGACTTGGCAGACGTACCCGAGACTGGATACACCGCACGCAGCAGAGCTTTTCGTAGCCGTTTCTCTTCCACTTTGCGATGAGACTGTTGGTGGATGACCAAGTATGGCGGGAGAGAAGGGGAGAGAGGGGTAGACCATCAGCCTTCTCGTCCTTCTCTCTCGGACTAGGCGGCTCGACGGCATGGTACGAAGCTGGGAATGACGACGAGGCCTCTGCGACTCACTTTGGATCGGCAAAGCCCTCCTTGATGAGCCAGTCGTAGAGTTCGCGCGAGATGGCGTCGCGCTTGTAGAAGAGGTCGTAGATGTACCGCGAGCGCGTGTGGCTGATGCGCATAATGGGCCAGAGCGACTCGGCCTTGCGCTTTCCCTCGTTGCTCTCGTTTTCCGCGTCGCGCATCGCGCGGTCGTAGTCGTCGAGGATCGAGGCAATCTCCTCGTACCCCTCCGGCGGCGGCTTGGAGCGCGTCGTGCGGATCTTGGGCATCTTGGCCTGCGGAGAGGGGAGCGGGGGAGGCTTAGGGCCTTCTGACCAGGTAGGCGGACGGGAGGATGTGCTGCGGGCGGCGAGATGGCGAGGAAGAGTGAGAGGAATGAGCGTGGTGCGTCGCAGTGTGTGAGTGCTGAGTTAGACCGATGCCGGAGGACGTGGGATGATGGGGGCTGAGGAGGATGCGGGCGGAGAAGGGTGAGGGCGCAAAAGGAAGAAACAAGACGAGGCTAGCCGGCGTGCTCGACCAGGCAGGCCAACGGCGCCAGGCATGCCTCCACAACCACCCTCATTTTCGTGCCAGTGGGCCGGCCACCCGCCACCTGCCAGCCGCCGCTGCCTGGCTGGCCGCTCGCCGCCTGGCGACGGGACACGCAACACGAACCAGCGAGCAGCACAACGGGCAATCGGCAAGCGGAGTGTGGCATTACTCTGAGAATAGTACAGAACGAGAACGTGGAACACGGCAGCGATGGCAACTCTTGGACCGGAAGAGGGGCAGCGAGGAGGGTGTGAGGACGGGCGAAAGGGCGAGGGCAACAAAGTACAGTCGAGGGTGTAGGGCGGGGTAAGAGGACGGGGCAACGACTAGGGAGCTAAGGTGAGCAACGAGGGATGGATGCGATGCGGTATGTGATGCGAACCGGTAGACGTGCAAGGTAGGCAAAGGGGGGCCAGTGCGAACTGGCGCAGCTTGCAAGGTAGGATCACCTAGTCGACCCGCATCGGACTCCCCGGCACGATGCCCGCGGCGTGCGCGCCGTCGATGACCGGGTTGCCGTTGGCGTCGAGACGGAAGCCGTTCATGCCGCCGCCCGCCTTGTTCCTCCGTCCCAGCAGCGTGGCGCCGCTCATGTTGAGCTCAAAGCCGCGCTTGCGACCCGAGCTGCCGTGGTTGCCACGATCGCGCGGCCCAGCTCGGCCTTCGTACAGCGCAGCCTCGGCAAGCTTGCGGTCAGCGCCACCGCGCCCCTGGTACTGCTGCTGCTGCTGTTGCGCTGGCTGCTGCTGCTGCTGCTGGGGTTGCTGCGGCTGTTCGACATGTCGAGGTACGCGATGTTGCTCGACGGCGCGTCCGGCCTGCTCGCCGTGCTTGCGGCGCGTCTCGTCGACCTCGTCGCTCTCGTCCTCTTCGTTGAGCTCGCCCAGCGGCGCCTGCGCCCCCTGCCGCCTCCGCGCGCCCTCCTCCTCCATCCGGTGGACGGCGTAGGTGACGTCGAAGGCCTCCTTGAGCCGGTTGATGCCGGGCGACATCATGGCGTTGCGCGCCGGGTTGCCCGTCTTCATGGCCGCCAGCAGCGGCGAGTCGAGCGGCATCTCGGACGTCTTGGCCAGCAGGATGTCGGCCGAGTCGAGGTTGGGCACCGGGTCCTTGACGTTGCACCACGGGTGGGCCAGGAACTCGTCGATCGTGTAGCGCTGCCGAGGGTCGACGCAGAGGAGGTGCGTGATGAGGTCCTTGGACTCCTCGCTGATGTCGTCCCACCACGGGCTGAGGAAGGTGTAGTAGCCCTTGGCCACCTTTTCCGTAAGTACGGAAATCGACTCGTCGTAGAACGGCGGGAAGCCGCACAGGAGCGTGTACAGGACGCAGCCAAGCGCCCACATGTCGACGCTCTTCGAGTACCGCTCGTCCTTGACGATTTCGGGCGCCGTGTAGCCGACGGTGCCGCACGGCGTCATCGTGCTCTCTTCCCACACGACCTTGCTGAGGCCAAAGTCGGCGATCTTGACCCGGCCGATGCCACCTCCTCCAATCCCGGGCATGAACTCGCCCTCGTCTTCCTTGTCCTCGTCGTAAGGGCGCTGGACCGGATTCTTGGACGGGATCACCTTGATCGACTCGAAGAGAAGGTTCTCGGGCTTGATATCGCTGCGGGAGTGGGAGAGCGGGCGCGGTTGGCGAGGTGCGGAGAGGGGTCAGCACAGGAACGGCGTCGCGGCAAAAGGCGCCCGGGGCATGACTCACCGATGGACGACACCGCGCTCCTCGTGCAGGTAGCGGATGCCGTGGGCGACTTGCAAGATGACGTGCCTCGCAAGCGCCTCGCTAAAATACGTGAGCTTGACGATCTGGTGGAAGAGCTCTCCGCCCTCGAGAAGCTCGAGCACGAGGAAGTAGTACTCGCGCGACTCTGAGAAAGAAAGCAGCTCGACGATCCCAGGGTGCTTGAGGTTGCGCATGATCTGGACCTCCTTGAGGATGTTGGCTCTCTGTTGGTCGGGGGAAGCAGAGGGGAAGAGCCGAGTGGCATGTGACGCGGTCGATGGAAGGATGGGGCGCGAGTAGAACGCGGCGAGGGATGCAGTGGAAAGGGGCGAGAGAGAGAGGAGAGGGAAAGAGGAGAGACGCAAGGGGAGGCGGAGAGAGTGGTCAATACGAAGCTGCACGATGGGATGGAGGGCAGCGCGAGCGAGAAGTGGTAAAGGCAGTGGAATCGAGGCCGGGGGAAGGAGGGAAAGGCCAGGGAGGGGGAGGGAGGGGGTGTGTGGAAACGGACCTCTGTCACCCGGTTCTTCTTCCGGAAGTTGGGGTCAAGCCGTCCGTCCGCCTAAAGATGTACAACAGACACAGGAAACGGGGACAGGGAAGCCAGGAGAAACATCGGGCCGCGTCACAGGGGCCAGAGTGGTCAAGCAGAGGAGAGAGGAGGATGCAAGGTTCGAGGGATTGGACGGAGATGATGGTTAGTTTGATCACTCGTGGCCGGGCATGCCGGCAGGCGACAGCACAAAGAGTGCAGACCAATGTGAAGAGGAGAGAAAGGGAGAAGAAGACGACGGCGACGGCGACGACGACGGACGGACGCATAGAGCAGACGGAGCCACGGTAGCACGAAGACGGAAGGCGCGCGACCAGGAGAGCCGAACGCGAGCTCGACACATGCCGCAGGACGCTCCTGTCCGCCCGAGGCCCGAGCAGGCGAGGCTGCAGACCGGCCTGCGGGGAAGACCGCGGCCGATCCAACACGCTAGACTCGAGATATGCTCGCACGGATGTCTTGTACGAACGGTAGAGGGACGCCTTGGCCAGAGGCTCCCGCACCGAAAGCACATCGACACGGAGACGGCGGCGACACTTTGACGCAGCGGGAACGGCAAGACGAGACCAGACAGCGACAGAGGCATCGCGTTGCTTTGCCACAGTGGCGAGCACTCACCTGACTGCTGTTGAGCTCGTACTTGCGTACAACCTTGATGGCGACCTTCTGACCGGTTTGCTTGTCGCGTGCCTTGTACACGTTGGAGAAGGCGCCGTCGCCCATCTTGCAGATCAGGGTGAAGCGGTCGTCGAGGCCCTCGTAGCGGGGCATCTTTTCGGACGCCTCGCGTTCTTCGGCGACAATCCTTTCGGCCTCTTTCTGGTACTGTTCGTTGGCAGCCGCACCCTTGGCCGTCGCCGCCGCGGTGCCAGCCGCTGGCGCAGCGTGGGAGCGCTGACCGTTGTTGTTTGTCTGACCCTGTTGCATGCCGGACGCTGTTGACTGCGAAACGCTCGCCGGTAGTGGTGCTGCTGGCGCGCTGGTGTACGTTTGCCCGGCGGACCTGCTCTGCGTTGCGGTGGCTGAGGCGTGAGCCTGCGATGCCTTTGTGGGGGCGGGCGCGCTCTTTTCCGACGGCGCAAAGCCTGCCTGTCTGCTCGCTTGATTGGCGGTCGAGGTTGCGCTGCCGATGGGGGCCTGTGGATCCCGAGAGGACGAGGTTTCGGCTGGATGAATCTGGGCGGATGGACCGGGGGCAGAGTTGTCGACCTATGCGTGGCGAGCGGAAGTCATGATGGGTGTGGGGGAGGCTGAAGTCAGCGGTTTGGCCTTTGCTGCAAATGCAGGTGCGGAGGCCGGTTCGAGCGGCCTGGGATCCGGGTGGAGTGCGGGAATCACCGCGGCGCGTTGCCAGACCCTCGTTGTCCGAGATGGCCCTTAAGGTGGCGCTGTCGCCACAAGGTCTCGCAGTACGCCGCTGCTTTGCCGAAGGAGCGAGGCCTCAAAGGCATCTGGTTCCACCCTCCCAAGCTTTGGCTGGCAGACTGCCACTTACCGGTAGCCCGTCCTCGCGAGCGGCCTTTCCGTGCCTGATGAAGTTCTTGAACTGCTCCAGAACTGGCATCTCTCTCCTGTTTACGTCGGAAGCCTCGGCTGGGTCGCGATTGGGTGGTTGCCACCGAGTAACAGCTGGCGTTGGAAGTCGAGGCCTGTCTGTGACGGCGAGATCGTATGGCTGGCTGGCCAGAAGCTGAGTGCTGCAAGCGGCGAGGAGATGTGTCGTTGATGTGGTCGTCGGACGTGACTTCTCTGCTGAACGACGTGACGATGCTGCCTGTCTGCAATTGGGCGGGAGATATCGAGCTGGGCTTGACGGTCGGCCGGAGGCGTCTGGTCGATAGTCGAGACGAGCGAGTTTGGCCACAGCGCTGCCTGTGTGTCGAGCGAAGGTCAGAAGGCGGCCAAGTGCGAAACGGTGGTGGCTGACGATGGCCGGGAGCGTTGCAGATGAGAGATGGAGAGGCGGATGAAAGGAACGGGCGGCCGATGGAGACGTTGGTCGGAGGGAAGGAAGCGAAGGAGGCAGGGATCAAGTAGGGATCGGTGGTAGAGCTGAAGCGGGTTTGCCAGAGGGGCGGGTTGGGGGGCGGCGCTGCGAAGGTCGGAAGTCGAAATTGTCAGCTGCGCTGCCATATGACGCCGGGGAGCCTGGCAGATGAGGCCCGCCTGCCTCCTAGCCCCAAAACGGCGCGCGCACACAAGCAGGCCAGCTCACGCCAGGATGGGCCCTCCCAGGCCCCAGAACGGGCCCGACCTAGGATGCAGGGTCCCTTCCCAACAGAGGCCAGGCTGGGGTGAGGCAGGCAAGCAGGCAGTCGGGCAAGGCAGGCAGGCAGGCAGGCGGGCAGGCGGGCTGGCGAGCGTAGGCTGCTGTTGGAGGGTCGAGAGGCTAGGGGCCGGGGGGGTCGAGGGCGAGGGCGAGGGCGAGGGCGAGAGGGAGGGCGAGAGGGAGGGCGAAAACGATGACGACGACGAGGGCCACGCCGACGTCGGCCGGCCATCGCAGCAGCAGCGGCACAGCACGAGGAACCGCCAGGGCCTTGGCCCTCTCGACCTTTGAAGCGGGCTCCGCGTCTTTTTGCGTCAGCCAGAAGGGCCGCCGACCTCGGGCTACGGTAACAGCCTTTGCTCGCCATCACCGGTGCCGCTCGCTACATACGATTGATAGCTGACGCCCGCAACGACACCATGCCCGCGACGAGATGGATACAGGCAAGAGTGCCGCTGCAACGACGCCGGACCAACATCGTTGTACGGTACTGCTTGCTTGTGCTTTCGTGCAAGACTGCGGACAGGAAGCGGGTGCGAGAAAGGCGCACGCTACGCCTGTGACGTTCCTAGCTTGACGCGCCACGACAGTCTGCGTCGCTCATCGTCATCGACCCTGCACCTCCTCCATCATCGTCGCACGCCTCTTAACTTGTCGTCGAGGGGGTATGCCCTTCAGTCAGCTCCCTCCTTCGTTCCGAGGTGCCAATTAGATTCTGATCTTCGCCATGACCGCAACGGCGAGCTGCCTGCCTGGCTATGAACAACGGCATCTAGATCACCATCTAGCGGTATCTCTTCCCGAGCACGCCTGCTGGAGGCCGGGGGCAGACCCATCTCGCCAACTGACTTTGCGGGGCTATGAACTCACTTCTCTGTAATCTATAGCTGCATAGGCCCTGCAAACGGGATGGACCTCCTATCTGCCGCCAAGCCAGATCGCCCTCGACGGGCTGACGTCGTCGAGGAGCACTCACGACGCTACATCGTCGAGATTTCTGTGCCAGCGCCTATTCCTGTCGCTACTGTAGCGCTTGACGAGGCCAACGGCCACTCAGGACAATAAGGCAGCCGCGCAGCAAGGTGTAGGATTGCGATCCATGGCTTGCTTGAATGGCTCGACGAGAGCCGGAGGGGCGTCTCCGCCGACGCGTCAATGTGGCGTCCCTTCCATCATCGGGTCCACGAGCCTCGCGAGACGAGCGAAGGGCCTCGTGCGTCGTTAACGAAGGGGACGCCCTCGTTCGAGCATTTGTGACGTCTGCCCCCGCTTCGAGAGGCTGGCAGACAGGAACGGCGACAGCCATGCAAGCACGGGATCGGAGACATGGCCGACTGCGGAATCTCGTTGCGCAGCTCAAAACAGAGGAGTAGAGCTCTCTCTCCGAACGCCGTACATGGTTTCGCGGCGGGGCCGGTGACGCCGAGGCCATGCCCATGACCGCCGCATCGCCGAGCGGGGGCATCATAGGGCGGGCGTCGAAGGCACGGTGATCCCGTCCGCATGCTTGGCAGCGATTCAATGCCCTTTGTATCGGACCTTTTGCGCTAATCGCCCGAGCGCAGACAACAAGCAAGGCGGCAGAATCACATTGTGGCAGCTAGAACTACGACGACGGCGGGGCTCGACCGTCCAGGGCGCGGCGGGGGCCGACGACGGCGACTGCGGAATCCTTCGGTTGTGGGCTGAGCCGGCGAGTGCGGACAAGGAAGCAAGCAGCCCGTGCAACATTCAACGTCGCCTGAAGTAATTTCCTCGCTCGTCGACGACCGGCTGCAGACTCGATGTTGCCATCTACATACCCACTTACACAGTGCCTTGCCGCTAATAATGTGCCGACCACCAGAAAGGAACAGGAACTCCATAGGCTGGCCTCTGCCTCAGAGTTTCATCCCTCTACATCTCTTGTACTCTGTATAGTTGGCTGCGTGTGGGTTGAACGCTGCTTAGTGGCCACCTCACTTGCATTGTTCTGAGAAAAGCTGAGCGGCGCAGCGGGCCGTACATCCCGGACGTCATCGCGCTCGCGCTCGGGGCCAGTCGCATGCCCCCGCGGACGGCCTTCTACTCTACCCCGCGCAGCACGGTCCCGCACATGGCTCCGCTGTGCAGTATGGGCCTGGCCACGATACACTTCCTCAAACAAACCTGGCATCCCGCCCGGTACCGACAACAAGCCAGATCCAGGTCAGACTCTGCTTGCTGAGGATGAGATGCTGAAGGCGAGCTGAGCTCGACCCCGGCCGGATTCGCGCGGCGTGGTATGGCATGTGTGGCGTTGAATGTACAAGATGACAGAGAGAAGACGGGGAAGCGAGTCGATGCAGGGGCTGCGCAGAGGGCAGCGGCAGTAGCAGAGGCAGCGGCAGGAGCGTGAGCAGGCAGAGCGTGGAAGCGGGGCGACATGGAGCACTTGCTGGCCTGCATCGGCGGGGCGACGAGGTCGAGTCAGGCTAGAGCGAGAGCTTCGAGGCAATGTCATTCGCTATGCGAGAGAGGAGACCGCCCGACGTGGCGCCCGTGGCGGCGGCGGCGGCGGCGTCCTCCTTGATCATGTGCGCCGCCTTTTCGCCCACAGCGTAGACGGCCGAGACGATGTGCGACGACACGTGGAGCGGGATGATGCTGGCGTCGGCGACGCGCACATTGGCGGTACCGTGGACGCGGAGGCGCTCGTCGACGACGCCGCCCTTTGCGCGCGGCATCATGCTGCAGCTTCCGATGTGGTGGTACTCGGTCACCGCCTGGTCCTTTGTGAACTCGCGGAAGTCGTCCTCGGTCTTGTACTTCTCCGGGTCCGGGTCTTGGCGCCCGACGGTGATGTCCTTGAGCGAGGGGGCCTCGGCCATGGTGCTGCTGTAGCGCACCGCCTTGGACAGGATCTCGAGGTCGGCGTCGACGGAAAAGTACCTCGGGTCGATGCGCGGCGCCGCCGTGGGGTCGCTCGACGTGATGTGGATGTTGCCGCGCGAGAAGGGCTGCTGGAGCGCCGAGAGGATGCTGTAGTACTCCTGGCCGTCCTGGGGCGGCGAGGCGGTGGCAAAGAAGCCCGGGGCGAAGATGTACTCCATGAACGGGCACTCTTCGTCGTCGAGGCGCGCCAGCTGCATCTTGATGCCCTCCTGGACGCCCTTCGAGTACTTGGACCAGTCGACGCGGTTGACGCCGTCCTTGATCGCCTGGATCTCTTCAGCGCTCATAAACTGCTTGAGCGGCACGTAGGCGAAGCCCGAAAAGGCGCTAGCGATGATGCCGCGGTCCTCGCCGTCGCCGTGGTACGTCTCCATGGCGGCCTTGGCAAAGTCGTCGTTCCTCATCTTGTCCCAAGTGATGTGGCCCGGGGCCAGCTTGAACGACGCCGTGCAGTAGAGGTGCTCCTGGACGTTTTCGCCGACGTCGAGCTCGAGGAGCTGCTCGACGCCCGCCGCCTTGAGCACCTCGGCGCGGCCGACGCCCGAGAGCTCGAGAAGCTGCGGGCTCTTGACGGTGCCGGCGCTCAGCACCACCTCGCGCCTGGCCTTGACAAAGTGGCTCTTGCCGTCGACGGTGAAGTGGACGCCGGTAGCCACCAGGTCGCCGGAAGCGCCGTCCTTGGGCTTCTCGAACTCGAGCCTGGAGGCGTTGGCGCCGGTAATGACCTTGAGATTCTTGCGGTCCTTGTTGGGCGCAAAGTAGGCGTTGGCGGCGTAGGAGCGGACGTGCTTCTTGGCGTCGACGGTGGCGGGCGACGCCCAGAGGCCCGTGTTCTTGCCGCTTAGGCCGTCGACGGCGTTGTTGAGGCCGAGGCTCTTGAGGGCGTCGAACCACGGGCGCTGCGCCTCGGTGTACCACGCGCTGAACGACGTCTGGATGGGCCCGTCGGTGCCGTGGACCTTTTCGTCGCAGGTGGCCAGGTTGGCCTTCTGCAGCTCCGACGAGGGGGGCTGGAAGGTGTCGCTCTTGCGGCAGAAGCCGGCAAAGTCGTCCCAGCCCCATCCCGGGTTGCCCAGGCGGCCGATGTCGTCGTACTCGCCCGAGTAGCCGCGCTGCCAGACGAGAAAGTTGAGCGCGCTGCTGCCGCCCAGCACCTTGCCTCGGGGCCAGATGTAGCTACGGCCGTTGGAGTGCTCCTGGGGCTCGGTCTGGAGGCACCAGTCGTAGTCCGGGTTCATGAGCGTCTGGCCGATCATGATGGGCAGGTTGATCTTGGGGTCCTCGGGGCGCCACAGGCCGGCCTCGATGACGCCGACCGTGACCGAGGGATCCTCGCTGAGCCTCGCCGCGACCGTGAGGCCGGCGGTGCCGCCGCCGACGATGACATAGTCGAATTCGGTGAAGTCGTCGACGGTGACGCCCGTGTCGGTGAAAGGTGTGGTCTCGGGGGCAGCAGTAGTGGTCATCGCGTTTCAGCTGGGCGTCCGGAGGTCAATGCGAGTTTGCAAGAAGGAGCGGGAGCGGGAGCGGGAGCTGGCCAGGCTGTGGTCAAGATGGTGTGGGCTAGGTCGGGAGCGGAGACGTCTCGGAGTGCGCAGATGGGCAGAAACAAGCAGAGAGCGACGGCGAAGGTGGCTCTATAAAGGCCCGGCCCGCCGGCGGAAGCATGGCAAATGAAGGTAGGGCGCGGTCCCCTGCTGGGCCCTAGCCTAGCCTAGCCTCTGACTGCCGGCCTGCCTGCTCAGCTCTCGACCCAACTCAAGCTCAAGCTCCGGCCACTGGGAAGAAGCAAGCTAGTTCGCCACCAGCCAGAAGAGAGGGCGGTGCGGGGGATCCGTGCGCGCGGGCGAGCTCCCCGCTGACCCGCCTGCGTCCCGCGTCCATCTGCGCGGGGCCAACAGCCGAAGCAGACCAGCACGCACGCACCCACGCACGCACGCACCCACGCACGCACCCACAAGCAAGACGCCGAGTCGCGTGCGTGTGCGTGCCGGCACCTCAGGCTCGATCGGATCCCTCCTACTTCTACACCATCTACCAATCTGTAGGTTTCGACGGGGAAGAAGGGAAGCATTCGCTCTTCGATGGAGCATACTCGCAGCTGCTTTCAGGTGGTAAGTTCCGGTGCCTAGCTGCGACATGTCACGCCAGCCTGAAAGCAGGCAGGCAGAGGCCGGACGAGCTCTAGATACCTGCTGGCTGGCTTCCCAGACCAAGTCAGAGCCGAGGCGCCTCGCGTAATGCGCCGGCCGAAGGATACAGTAGAGCCTCACCAGCGCATAAGCCTGCGCTCGGTCCCTTGCTTGCGCCAACACCATGCCTTCATCGATCGTATATACGGCATGTACACATCACCAACTTGCTCGCTGGCTGCCTGTGAGCGCAAGCAGGTCAAGCGCACTACGCGGTCCTGCGCGCATCGTACACCAGCGCTGCGTCCATGAGGACCTGGGCTCCGATGGCACTGCAGAGCGCGTGGGAAGGCCCGAGACGTCGGCAGGCAGGCAGGCAGGCAGGCAGGCAGGCAGGCAGGCAGGCAGCAGATCGGTACCGCAACGACCTCGTCAGAAGGGGTTCCAACACCCTCGGACGCGCGACAGCCTGGGCAACAAGACGCAACCACTCACCAGTCTTCGGGCGAAGAGTACTCGAGCGGGTTGTGAGAGACACCATCGCGGCTGGTGATGAAGACCATCGAGGATGGACATCTCTTGCTCGTGGCGCACCTGAGCGGAGGGGGCGTTCCGATGCATGATGGGAGGCAAGGGCGTTCCGTGTGAGCGGACCGCGCTTCGCCGAACGGCTCGCACCACACAGGCACACTACTAGGTAGCTGCTGCACGACTCACGTGTCGTGACCAGCACCGCTGAAGACGTCGATGCCCGACTCGGCGCCGTAGTTGGCCTCGACCGCCTCTCGGACGCTGCTGATGCAGTCCGGATGAAACTCGACCGCAGGGCTGTGGAAGGTCTCGAGCCACTCGAGGCGGCAGCCTCGCTCGCTCCCCGTCCCGGCCACCGCACGCGAACGGGCCTCGATGGCTGACGTCAGTGCAGCGAGCCTTTCAGTCGAAGGGTGGCGGATGTCGAGCGTGAAGAAGACGTGGCCGGGACATGTATTGACGCTGCCGGGTGAGAGCCGCAGGATGCCCTGGACAGTGGCGACGAGCAGGGAGACTTCAGCAACCGCGGCGTCTGCGCGGCCTCTCAGCACCTAGATGAGGTGCGGAACGTCGCTGCTGTGCACTCACCGTGCTTGCAAGACCGCCGTGCTCCTTGGCGATCCGGTTGCTCTCGACAATGATGCGCGACGCACAGAGCATCGCATCCGAGCGCGTCTCAAAGGGCGTCGATCCCGTGTGGCAGTCTCGTCCGTGGACGTTGACGTCGATCCACCGATACGCCTGGCCGCCCTGGACGATGCCGACCTTCTTGCCGGTCGACTCGAGGATCGGACCTTGTTCGATGTGCAGCTCAAAGTGGGCGGCGAGCGGATTGGACTCGTAGCTCGCCTCGACGTCTCCCAGAAAGCCACCCCGCTCCAGCTCGTCCCGCATCGTTATCGACGCGTCCTTGACATCCTGCAACGCCCACGCCTTGTCGAGGGCAAGGTCGCCGTTCCACACCGACGAGCCCGTGATGGATTTAGGGAAGCGCGCGCCCTCCTCGCTGCGGGAAGGTGGCATTGCGGGGACGTCGAGCCGAGCAGCACGGGCAAGGTCAGCATCCGTCACGAATGCTCGCGGTCCGCTGGCGCAAACGAGCTCACTTGGTCCAGTTCACAAGGCAGAGCGGGTACTCGGTCTGGAGCTTGTTTTCGTGGATCGTACGAAAGGCCTCGAGCGCCGCGTGGATGCCGAGGATGCCGTCGTATCGCCCGCCCGTCGGCTGGGTATCGAGGTGGGATCCGACGGCCGTCGCGTGGCCCTGATGCTTGCCAGGGCGGAACATGAACATGTTGCCCATCTTGTCGACCTTTGTGGTGCATCCGAGGCTCTCTGCCTCCTTGGCCAGCCACCGCCTGGCTTTGAAGTCGTTGTCATCGAGCGTGAGCCTGCTCATTCCCGTCTCCGTGGGGCCCGATCCGTAAGGATGCGCGGCTCCCCACTTGCAAGTCTCGTGCAGGCTGTCCATCATCCTCGCTGCGTTGATCTTGAGGCTGCCGGCGGTGTACGATCGCGTCGAGCCCAGGGCCCGCGCTCCATGTCCGGGTCCTCGAGGCTGCACGAGCGTCTTGATCAGCAGGGAGGCCCGCGACTGAGAGTGCGACAGCGCCAACATCTTGAGCTGAGCCGTTGCTTGGTTCGATAGAAGGCGACTGAAGGGCCAAGGCGGAGAGCGATGGTGGAAGTCGAGCAAGAGCAGCGGTCGGTCGGTCAAGAGCTGAGGCCAAAACGCCCAAGCAACAGCTTTTCCCCGCACTCGAATGGTCTCTGTGCCGGCCAGGGCGCCGCTCAAATGGCCGAGGCAGGGTCAGCATGCGCGGCTCCGACAAGGCACAGCCCCCCTCCACACACACAGACAGGAGCTTTGACGTCTGCGCGCAGCCGCTCTGCTCTTTGGCTCCAAGTTTCCATCTGCCCTCATCCACTTCGCTGCCTGCCCTCTACTTGCTCACAACCTCAAGCCCACCATCGCCTAGCTCACCCGTACCACCCACCAGTAATATCAGAGTCTAGCCATCATGGTCGAGGCATCCGACATCATCCTGATCCTCTGTGCGTAGCGCGCCGATGCCGGCCTTCCCGAGCGGCGAATGCTGCCATCCATCCGCTGCGGACTGACGCCTTGTTTCCTCTGTCGGCCGCATCTGCATCGCATCGAACAGTGGCGATCTTCTTCCCGCCGGCGGCCGTCGCCTTTCTGACCGGTTGCTCGTGCGACTTGATCATCAATATCCTCCTCACCATCCTGGGGTGAGTCCAGGCCCTGCTACGGAGACTGCCTTGGCATCCCATGATTCCCTGCTGCACGCGGAGGACACTACTGACGCTCATACATCTGGCGATTCTTGACCCTTCGCCGCCATTCCACCTACATAGTGTGCTGCCGGGAACGATCCATGCCTGTGAGTCTGTGCCTCCGCTGCGAACGGCGTGCCGTTGCGACCGCTTCGACTTTGGCACCGAGACCCGCGCTGAACATCCTTCTGCTACCCTCGCATTTCTTCCCTTCCCTCTCCCGCCACAGTCTGGCTCATCTTCAAGAAGATGCGGGCCGAAGAGCGCTACGGACAGGGTGGCATCAAGTACACGGGCAACGGCGAGTGGGTGCCCACTGACCACGTTCAGCAGGGCCCTTACTACCCCCACGGCGGCCCTCCTCCCCCGCAGTACGGCGCCACAAACAACTACTAGGCTGATGCAATCCCGCCGAAGGATTCTTTCGCAAAGCCTCGGCAGCACGCTGCCAGGTCGCACGCCGGACGATTGCCCGTTGCTGCCCATCGCGACGAGCGACGCCACCCGTTACCCACCAGCGTCCTTGTGCAGCGTGACTTTCTCAGCTCGTCGTTGCGCTCCGCTCCGCTCCGTCCCGTGCCCTAGTCTCGGCCTCTGTCTCAGCCCGCCCTTCCTCGGTGAACTCAGAATGCGAATAGTAGTGACTGTTATACCTTGCATCCACGGGTCATTCGAAGCCTGTTTGGGAGCTCAGCCATCCATCGAGAGATGTCTTTGAGACGCGGCTCCAGCCGGCCGATAGCCAGAGGATGGGACCCCGCGCATGCGCCTGCGCCTGCGCCTGCGCCTGCGCCTGCACTTTCAGGCTGGATTTTTCCCTCGGGTCGAGGATGGCTTAAGCGCAGGCCCGGGGGCCTGGCCCTCTGCTGCCGATGGGGGCACCTTTCTTCCTGCTCTCGTCATCGATTGACCCCCCGCCACTCACTCCATTCGCTCTCTCTCGCACGCCTTCCGCAAAGGCGGCAAACACTCCTTCAAGCAAAACCCTCACTCACACACCGCCGTTCGCTGCATTGAAAGGCGGGGAATCCGCATCGTTCTGTTGACCTAGACAAAGGCTTAAAGCGTCGGCCTCCCACCGACGAAACGCTAGCGGTCCCACGGTGACAACGGCGAGGCGTCCCACTCGTCTCCGTCCGCCATGTCGTTCAACGGTCGAGCGACGGGGGCCCTGTCCCGCTCACTGCAGGCCAGGAGCGCCCTCCGGGGTGTCGTGGCGCTCGAGGGTACTCTTGTGCTCCTCTCAACTCGTCCAGGAGCATACTTCGCGCAGACGCGCAGCATCGCATCGCGCGCCTTGGATCCGAGCGCAAGGCCGACAGCTACCGTGCCAACCGGGCATTCGCCCCGATCTCAACGCCGCACCTACTCCCGCGACCCTCTCCAGGCCGAGCATGAGGCCAACACGGTGAGGGGCAACCGGGCCGCCCGCGAAAGGCTGGCCAGAGAGACTGCCGAGCGGGCTCAGAAGGAACAGGGTTCCGATAGCAACGGCAGCGGCAGCGGCGGCGCTGGCGCTGGCGCTGGCGGCGACGGGAGACGTCGACCCCTCGGGAGTCGCCTCTCGACTGCGTGGAAGTCGACGCCAACCAAGTGGTACCCGATCCCGGTGCTCCTCGGAGCCGTCGTGCTCATCGGCGTCCAGGCTCGCAAGGACTACGTGGCGGAGCAGGAGGGTCGCGGCGTCGGCCACAAGATTGTCGACGAGAACGGCCAGGTGGTGCGCATGTCCGGTCCCTGGACCGTCTACGTGATCGGCGCGCTGCCCCTCAACGCCATCAGCCGAGCCTGGGGCTGGGCCAACAACCTCACCCTGCCCGTGTGGTTCCGGCCATTTGGCTTCCGGCTCTACGCTCGCATCTTTGGCTGCAACCTCGACGAGATGAAAGACCCGGACCTCACCCACTACGCGAGCCTTGGCGAGTTCTTCTACCGAGAGCTCAAGGAAGGCGCCCGCAAGATTGACGATTCGATCCTGGTGAGTGCCCTTTACTCTCGCCCCTTGTCCAGCTCTTCTTCAAGGGGCCCGGTCTTTCTCGCCACGGCGATATCTGTGCAGCGGTACTGACACCTCTCGTCGCGCTGTCCGCCCCACAGGTCTCGCCCGCAGACGGAACCGTGCTTCACTTTGGCGAGATCAGCGGCCGGCGGGTCGAGCAGGTCAAGGGCATCACCTACTCGCTCGACGCCCTGCTCGGCTCGACGTCGGAGCCTCAGACGACGGAGGAGGTGGTTCGCGCCGCCAAGCACGAGAAGATCGACGAGCGCGAGTTTGCCAACGTCAACGGCATCCAGTACAGCCTCGACAAGCTGCTCGGCGACGAAAAGGACAAGCCGGCCGAGCCCGAGAAGCCGCGCAAGAAGAGCATCTTCCGGTTCATCACGCCGTCCTACTGGAGAAAGTCCGTGGACAAGTCGAAGCAGACCTCCAACGTCACCGGCGTGCCGGCGCCTGTCGCCAGGGAGGAGGGCGAGGAGGCGCCCGAGGAGCGCACCGACCCCGCATCGCAGAGGGAGGAAAAGAAGCAGGTCGACGAGGCGGGCATGCCGACGCCGGATACGCCCGAGGTGCTCGGGCGGTACGCCAACGTCGCCTACGAGATGGGCTCGAGCGCGCTGCCGCCGCTGCTGCAGCCGCACTCGCCCGGCCGCGAGGGCGTCCGCGAGGGCCACAAGCTCTTCTTCTGCGTCATCTACCTGGCGCCGGGCGACTACCATCGCTTCCACAGCCCGACCAACTGGGTGGCCGAGCGACGCCGCCACTTCCGCGGCGAGCTCTACTCGGTCTCGCCCTACATGGCCAACCGGCTTTCGAACCTGTTTGTGCTCAACGAGCGCGTGGCCCTGCTCGGGCGATGGCGCCACGGCTTCTTTGGCATGGTGCCGGTGGGTGCCACCAACGTGGGCTCGATCCGCATCAACTTTGACAAGGCGCTGCGCACCAACGTCCGCAAGCAGCGCTCGCTGGCGGGCACGTACTCGGAGGCGTCGTATGGCGCGGCGAGCATGCTGCTCGGAGGGCAGCCGCTCGGCGCCGGCGACGAGATGGGCGGCTTCCTGCTCGGCAGCACCATTGTGCTCGTGTTTGAGGCGCCCAACGAGTTCAAGTTTGACCTCGAGGCGGGCCAGAAGGTCAAGGTGGGCCAGCGGCTCGGCGATCTTGACGATCAGCAGCAGCAGACCGGGCCGCAGGAGGAGTCTGACAGGCCGAAGGGACGCCACGTTTGAGACGGTCTTTCGCAGCCGGCCGGCCAGCCAGGATACCGAAACATGAAATCAAATGTGGAAATCAGGAGAAGCCATACGAGAGCAGTCCCGGTTCGCATGGTGTGCGGGCATGGAGGAAGAGATGGGAGGCGTCGCTGATGGCATGCCAAGCTCGACGCAGAAGAAGGTCGAGAAGAAGCTTGCAGGTGCAGCCAGCCGGCCGCGCCGGGCAGGCGCACGGTGCACCCAAGGCCAAAAAGGCGTCACCGCCCGAAGAAAAATCGGGCCCAGGCAGGCAGGCAGGCAGGCAGGCAGGCAGGCGAGAGACAGAGCAGCAGCCAGCTGGGCGCTCTGGCCAGCTAGTTCTCTCAGCGGGGGAAGGTGAAAGGAAGGGGGCGTGGGCCAGCCAGCCAGCCCAGCCAGCCACGGCCAGCCAGCCAGAAAAGTGTTGGTGTCTTGCCGCCTCCTGTGCTGCTCCTTTCGGCCCGCCAACCAACGACCGTGCATGCCACCACGACCGAGATCGCGCCCCGCAACACCTTCCCTGTGTTAGAAGCCGACGAGACACCGATCCGACGCAGACCATCTCCTTCCAGCCATCTCGATCGGATCCGGCCCTCGCCATACCCCATACCCCCGACATCGATCCCACGGTCCGAACAACAAAGACGCCCTAAAAGAGGACCGAGACGCAGCGTCCATCACCATGTCGGGCTCTGATCCTCTCGGAGCAGGATCCAGCGGCTACGGGTGAGCGCTGCCATCTCCTGCACGATCCGGTCCGTCGTCGAGATCCAGGGTCACTGACTGACGACCAGACGTTGCCACTTTGAATGCAGCGCCGCTGCCGCCGAGGACCCGTGGTCCGGCTTCAGCCCGTCTGCCGCCGACTCGTCCAAGTCGTCTGCACCCCCTTCGCCCGCGCAGGAGTTGGAGTCTCGTTCGTCCTACGTCAATGCCGCCACGGCCAACGGCGGCGCCCGCGCCAGCATGCATGCACCGCCCCAGGCCCAGGCCCAGTACCAAAGCTTCCTTTCGGAAAGGCTTCCTCGTTCTGGATCGAGCTTCGGCGCCAAGAAGCCGGCCGCGACCGCCAACGGCTCCACCGCCGCTGCTAAAACATCGCCCGGGCTCGAAAACGAAAGCGCCGAACTGGCCTGGGGCTCTCCAAGCCCGGCGCCGGCCCCCTCCAAGGCGCTTGAGGACCTCAGGATCACTGGTGAAGACAAGGGGATCGCCAGCGATCCTCACAGCGCGGCTGGATCATCGTTCACCATCCGCGACTCGGGCAATGCTCCGAATGTCCAAGGGAAAACGGCTGGCGACCCGCTTTCGCAGCATCAGCAGCAGGGCGAGCAAACGGGCTTGCAGGGCACCGGCCCGGACGAAGCGGTGCGCCGTGCGGGCCACGCCGAGGACGCCGCCGGAGACGACGACGACGATGACGAGGAAGAATTTGTCTATCCTGGCGCTCCGGACGAGCGGGCCGAGGAGCAGCAGGCGGACAAGGCCTCGTCGGTCGAGTCGGTCGAACCCCTTCCGGTCGACGACGGACCTCCTACTCCGGCCGCCACCAAGGTCGAGTCAGCCGCCGAACCTCCTGCCCCGGCTGGCCAGGGCGTCGAGGGCGGCACAACAGCCCAGAGCGCCGAGAGCACCCCTGCGCCAAGACGGACTGCCACGCCTCCACCCATCGACTACGACCGCCTCGCATCCCTCTGCTCCCGGGGCAACTTGCCGGAGCTGCAAAAGTTCTTCGAGGAAACTTGCGCCGAGCCTCCCCGCGGATCTGGAGCCTCGGCCTTTGCTCTGGCCAACGAGCCCAATCCCGCCAATGGGCTCGTCCCACTTCACTTTGCTGCAAAGGAGGGCAAGACCGACGTCGCGAAGTGGCTCGTGCAGGAGGCTGGGGCCATTGTCGAGATGGAGGATCGGGAGGGCGAGACACCTCTGCACAAGGCTGCGATGAGCGGCAAGCTGCCGGTCCTGACGTTCCTCCTTTCCGCCGGTGCCGATGCCAACGCCAAGGACGCCGACGGATGGACCGCTCTGCACAATGCATGCTCGCGAGGGTACCTGGACATCGTCCGCGTCCTCATCGAGACTGCGGGTGCCGACATCGAGGTCCAGGGTGGCCGCGGCGGCTGGACGCCGCTGATGAACGCCGCCTCCAAGGGTCACCTGCCGATCGTCCGCCACCTGACGGCTAAGCAGCACGCCGACCCTTTTGTGCGCAACGCCTCTGGAGAAACGGCCTACGACGTGGCCGCAGCCACGTTTGAGATCTACATCTGCGAGGTGCTCGAGCGGTACGAGGCAGAGCGCTGGAACGCTTCCAAGTTCTCGGCGACGGCGGGCGGCAACCAATCCTCGACCGCCAACAGCACCGGCCGGATCGTGCCCGGGCGCGGCCCATACAACCCCTTCGCGCTGCACACCACTGTGCCCATCCTGGTCCACGAGAACCAGAGGCTCGACACCCGCTTGAAGACCCTTGCGGTCAACGGCGGCAAGCCGCGCTGGAGCTCCTCGAGCGCTGCCCGACCTCATAAGCCGGATCGCAGGGCTCCGAGCTCCATGCCTCCTGGCCCCCTGGCGCCGAGTCGGACGAGGCACACGCCCATGCGCAAGGACGACGTCGATCTGCCATCTCGGTCGATGCCGTACAAGCTCCGCTTCCGCTCACGGACCCCTGCCGGCGGTCCGGGCCGCCGCGGTCGGGGCGTACCACCGCATCGTCGCGGAGCACAAGCTGCTGCAGCCGTCGCTGTCGAAGACGATTTGGCGAGCACGCCTACCCCGGACTCGGTGCTGGGAACACGCAGGAGCTCGGATGCCGAGCACGTCGAGAGCTCCCACTTCTGGCTGTGCGAGTGGCAGCGAGACCTGACCCACCCTCTGGTCAGCGTCGAGGAGGGCTGGCAGTACGCGCAGTCGTTTGACGCACTCGATGATCGGTGGTCTGCCGAGGTGCCGCCCCCGCTGTCGCGCCTGCTCGACGGTGGCGGTCTCAGTGCGTCCGTCACTCGGGCCATTACCGGTGGTGCCAGCCTGGCAACGGCGCAAGGTGACCAGGAGGCAGCGCAGACAGGCTGGGTGCGAAGGAGGCGATGGATCCGCGTCATGCGGCGGCGCCTGGACATCGAGTTCGGCGACGAGCTCGAGGCGTCGGAGTTTGCCTTTGGCCAGGATGGCCCGGCCGATGCTGCTGCCGACGTCAACGCCGCTCTCGGGATCGAGTCGGCCAGCAGCCTGTCGACGGCTGCCATCATCGCGGCGCAGGAGGCTGCTAGGACCGAGTGTGCCCAGCTGGGCCCCGATGCCGACTACCTCAGCCGCGCCAAGGCTCTGGCAGGATCTGGCGCCGCCTCGGGCAGCACGCCGGCCGACTCTCTGGGTCAGGACAAGGATGAATTGGCCCGAAGGATCGCCCGCCTCGTCATGGCCATCACGGAGCTGAGGCAGGCGTTCGACGACGCCGACGGCGAGCGGCAGAGTCGAGCAGAGGAGCTCCGACGTGAGTTCACCGTTCAGCTTGGACAGCTCCGCGAGGCTGCAGGGCTCGACGACGACGAGGACGACTTGTCCGACATCGACGAGGACGACTTCATCTATCCGAACTCGTACAAGGACGACGGCGCCTCCGTCTTCACGCGCTTGCCGGCGGCCATCACCGATCCGGCTACGCCCGGCCCTTCGACGACGGCCACCAGCCGCCCCAGCATCCCGCAGCGTCACAGCAGCGCCGGGTCGTTCTTGCGGGGCGGCGTCGCTCCGTCCGAGGCGGGCACCGCGCTCGGTGCGGCCCGCAGCGCCGATCTGGCCGCCAGTCGCGACTTCCGCGTGCCGACCAACGAGGCGCCCAACAAGGTCCTCTACGGGCGCGAGCCCATTTGGCGTGAGCAGAACCTGCAGCCCCAGTGGGAGCGGGACGAGCAGGCCTCCGACTGCCGCGGGTGCGGAAGGCGATTCACGTTTTTCCTGCGCAAGCACCATTGCCGCCGGTGCGGAAAGATCTTTTGCGATTCGTGCTCGTCGCACCGGGCTGCGCTCAGCGTCCAGGAGCTCGTCGTCGACCCCTCCCTCCCCGGCATGGCCCTGAGCGAGTCCGCCGGTGCCGCTAGGATCTGCAACAGCTGCCACGCCGAACGCCAGCTCCCACCTTCGCTGCAGAACCTGCGAGGCGCCGACGCACTGATGCCGCAGCGACCGGGCAACACGAGCGCCGCGGGCGAGGATGAGTTTGGACGCAGCCTTGCTCCGCCCAGCGATGTCTCGAGCCGCGCCAGCGAGCTCAACGAATGCCCCGTCTGCAACAAGACGCTGGCTACCCTGGGCGGCCAGGAGGCCCAAGAGGCGCACGTCAGGGTGAGTTCTGCTTGGCGCGACGCTGTGCGACGACGACGAGCGCGAGTACCGGTGAGACTGACCATGCTTGCGAGACGATTCATCTCTCACCCTCGACTGCTGACAGGCCTGTCTGGAGAACGGCGGAGGAGGCAGCCTGCAGGGCGGACGCTACCTGGTCTACAATCTGCCCGAGAACTCGCCCATCGTCGGCAAGGAGTGCCTGATCTGCATGGAGGACTTTGCCGCCAACAACAAGATCGCCAGGCTGCCCTGCCTCTGCTACTTCCACCGCGCCTGGTGAGTTCCGGGTGGCCCGAGGGCGTGCCCCCCTTCCACCATCTCGCACTGTCTTTTCGGGCCGACCAAACTGACCCTCCACCGTCATCTTCCCCTGTGCATCGCGTCCCAACAGCATCGATTCGTGGTTCAAGCGCGGTCGCGAGTGCCCCGTCCACGCCCGATCGTGGTGAGGCACTAGGTGCGCGGCCTTGACCGGCCGTGCTCGGATGATTGTCTCGGCCTGTGCCTTCTTGCCGCCCATCCAGGTGCAGTCTAACCTGCTCGGCGCTCCGAAAACATTCCATGCCTTGTTGATCCTCCTGCTTGGCTGCATCTGCTGGAGATGATGTTCGATTGTGGCTGTCTTTCCGCCGAAGCAGAGCCCGGATGTCTGCCCCGTACCGGTGCCGTCTGCCAGCGTGCGCCCTGCTACCTCCTATGCCAACAACATCCAGCCCCACTTCTTGGCTCACTGCCAGGGTGAGACCTCAGCAAGGTGGACCATGCTGCGTTTGTTGGACATGCACAAAAGCAGGAGCTCAGGGCTGCCATTGCAGGTCTTGCAAGTGTGCAGCTGCCTGCAGTGAAGAATGATCAGCTTGTGGCATGGATGGACACCTCTTGTCAGCTCTTTGCAGTGTCTCAATCAGTCAGCACTTTGTTTGCCCTACCACTGTGCTTCAAGGGAGAATGCTGGCAGCATCACATCATGGCATCAGGCAGCTCTTGCAGCAGTCCTCTCATCTACGAGCTGGGCGGTCCTTGCGGCGCGTCGCGTCGTGGGCTTCCCAGCTCCACATTTTTCGCCTCTGCCGCCAAGAGGCCGGTGCTTCTCTCTTGTGTCACTTTGCCGCATCGCACTCGTATCTTTCCTCGACCTCATCGACCACTGTTGACCGCCACTGTCTTTCCGCAGCGACCAGCCTCAGCACCAGCCTCAGCCTACGCCATGTCATCTTCCACGCCGCCACAAGCCATCGAGGCGCAAGCGGATGTGCAGGATCCGGACCAGACCGACGACCAGCTCGCCTCGGCACAGGAGCGACTCGATGAAGAGCGGGAGCGGGAGCGGGATCGGGCCGCCGCCGCTGTCTCCTCGTCTTCAACGGCCGACACGGCGGCCTCACAGACTGCACCGCCTGCTTCGGATGACCCGAAGAGCGGCGCCAAACGCAGTCGCAAGAGCCGCGGCGCGACGGCGGAGCAGCACGACGACCAAGGGCAGGAGACCGCATCCAACAAGCGGACCAAGCAGCAGGCTCCCACCGAGACGACGGCGTCGCTGCAGCAGCCACCGGCACAGGCGGACGATGCCAACGTTCGCATCGACCGACTTCGGCTGGCGCTCGATCGCTTCCTCGAGCTGATCGAGTACCGCGTGACGACCGACAAGATGTGCAAGTCGCTCCCGCGCATGGACCGCGAGGTGCTCGATGCCATCCGCCAACAGTTCCTGGGGCAACTCAAGGAGGTCATCAAGGAGGAGAACGAGAACCTGATCCAGGAGAACGACCTCGAACACAAGCTGGCAAGTCTTCACAGGCTCGTAAAGGAGGCCGACGAGAGGTACGCAAAGGGCCTCAAGGGCGGCGAAGAGGAGGCCAAGGACGTCTGGAGGTGAGTGCGCCAGGGTCCCAGTCCTCTATCCTCAGCCAGACAGCGCGAGGCTGACACCGCCGGTCCTGTTTTTGCTGTTCTCAGGGCGGATCTCGACATTGAGACGGCCATCAGCGCCCGCGCCATACCGGATCAGGAGGAGAGGGTGGCAGCCTTGAGAAAGGAACTGGACGAGGTGAGCCTCGCGTTCGGGCCCGAGTCCACGATATCTTCATCACCATCATCCCCGCGACCGTTGCTGATCATCGATGCTCGGTGTGCTTCTACGCCTCCGTCCAGGTGCTCGAGACGAACGCGACGATACACGCCGACCTCAAGTCCCTGTCCGCGCGGGCCGAGGAGAAACGATTCCTGGCAAAGGAAGCGCTCGACGCACTGGACGCTGTGAGTGGACCGACTGATGATCACCTGTCGCTCCGCAGACCAAGCGGACTCTCGGCTGACCCCCTCCTATCCATGCCCGACGCCGGTTTTCGGCTTCTGCCAGGCCATCAACGCTCTCGAGGCATCGCCATCGATGGAGAAGCAGCTCCGCGACACCATGGATGGCCTCTTGGCAGACCTGGGCGCTCGAACATGACCCCGCGCCGCTTTCCGAGACCGACTCCATCCTTGCTGTACTTGTATCCCTGTCACTCGCTGCTCCCCACATCTCTCTGTTGCAACAGCAGCACGGCACCGACCGCTACGATACCACAGTGTGGTAGGACGTCTATTGGGCGATGCAGTCTGGTTGCCGTGCACGAGCCGCAGCCATGCAAGGTCCGCCCGGTCTCAGCCCGGCCTCCCGCCGGTAAGTCAGCATGACCAGCAACTTCGATACGCAGCGGATCTCCTTCAAGGGGCTAGCTCGAAGTTGCTCCAACTGAAGATCGAAGATCGGCGGCCTTCCAGGGGCTCGTGGGCCGGCGACGGTGGCCCTTGCGCGCTGTCAGGATGGTCTCCAGTCCTTCTCTCGATCTTTATGCCGACGGTGGCCCCCACACACGAGCAGGACAGCACGCAAGGCCCTCTGTCTCTATCTGTGCCTCCTTCCCTTTTGTCGGATTCCCGACCACTCTGGCTGGAATGGCGACGGTGACGAGCTTGTCACGGCGAATTCCTCCGCTCACAGCTTCCCCAGTCGATGGACGCCAGGTCGCTCTAGTTTAGAACATGTGCAGGAGTACGTGCTAAACGGAGCGTTAGCGTCTGTGCGCCCTCGCCAGAGGGTCTGCGCAGAGGTGCCCGATGAGGGAACAAGGGAGAGGGACTGCGGGCTTCGGCCTTTGGACAGTAGATCGAAGAGGGTTTACCACCATACCGTTGCGCGACAGCCAAGGTAAGGGCGAAAAGATCGGTTCTCAAGCCAAGCAGCGGATAGCTGATAGACCGTTCGACTAGGATCAACGGGGGCCACAACTACACTGATCGTCGTCGTCGTCGTTCAGTCCCGTCGACCGAGGAGGGCTTCATTCTTCTCATCGCGAGAAAGGGCGAGGGCGGCGAAGATATGTATCTAGCTCACCAAAGGGGGCGCCAATGGCGACCAACCGGCAGGGCAGGACACGCACGACGGTCGACTTTGATACCAGTCCAGGACCAGGCTGGGCATGGCCGGCCTGCCTGCCTGGCGGGGCTTGGAAACGGATTGTCGACCGGCATGCCTTGCCTGCCGGGCCATGCGCGCGTACCTCGGACGTTTGTGTCCGTCGTCCCTGACGCCTGCCGGTTGCTTGCTGTGCTTGGAGATCGACGGGGAGCGTCTCTTGGCGTCGAGGCGGTTGAGCTTCTTCTCTTGTCGCAGATTTTGCAACAGACAAGCAAGCAAGCAGCAGGCAGGTGCTCTACGACCTACGAGGTGCATGCCATGGGCCGGCGTGTGGGCAGCGCAACAGAAAGCGGCGTGCGTGTACGTCCCGCAGTGGCGTCAAGCAGCGCACCGCACATACGGCCAGCTCGCGGCACGGTCCGTGCTGGCGCGGCCTCGACGAACGCTGCGATGGCCGGCACGCAGCCGGGGGTGGTTCGGGGCATCCGTCTACATACATATGCGCATCGTCGTGTAAGCCAGCAGCGTCGATGCCGTCGAGAGCCAGCTCGACATTGATCTATTCTCGGCCCCCGCCGATAGGGCAGCGGCAGCTGCCGGGGCCAGCAGCAGCAGAAGAGGCAAGCCGAGGGAGGTCTCTCAACGTACGTGATGGCTCGGCGTGGCCGAGGTGCGATGTATGGGAACGGTCCGCTCCGAAGGCCCACACACAGACGGCACGCCAGGCGGCATGCGTGCGTCGCTGCGCTCGGTGTCGGTTTCTGAAACCGAGCGAGGATCTGCACGCGGCGTGCATGCGCACGCCTAGCGGCGACCTTGCCTGGCCTGGCCGCGGGGCTTGCTGCCCCTTTGGCCTCTGTGCTGTCCACCTCAACCGCGCTCTCTCGCCTTTCGACCTGGCGCGCACCTGCCGGCTTCGGCCTAGCACCAGAGAGCCCAAGCAGCCAACCCCCTGTCCTGTCCAAGCGCGATACCCAACCTCCTCTCTCGCTCTCTCCATCTCTCACCGCTCCCTGTGCAACTCGTCGTCGCCGTTGACCCCCGCTCCTTTCACCATCCCTTCCCGCATCGGCCCCTTCCGTCCCTTACCCTATCCTTCCCTCCTCCCCTCGCCACGCCAATACCTCGCCCCCTCCAACGTTCTCTTCTCCGTGTCTATTCCCCCAAACCCTCCTGCTCTCCTTGCTCGGAACCCAAACTCTTGCTCTCGGCTCACCCTCTCTTGCGATCTCTGACCTGCGCACATCCGTCAGCAACCTCAGCCTAGCCCGTACCGAGCCAGTTCCCGGCCCAACTGCCCATCTGCAAGCGCGCCCCCACCATCATCACGAGCGGGTCCCGTTGCCATTGCTACTCACCTGTGCTGCCGCACCGTCAACCTCCGGCCACGGTCCTTTCAGACTGTCCATCAACGAGCACTGGTTGCCTTGTCAAAAAGATCCGCGGTCTCAGCGTCCAACCATCCAGCCTGCCATCGACAATAGGCCAGCCATCGTCGTTGCCCGATCGCGCCCCACCCGACTTGCTCTCACCCGGCGCAATCTCTTGCTCGTTGGCACCGCAAACCCACTGCTTGCCCCCCTTCACATACCATTGCCTCAGCCCCGTCACCGTCGCACTTTTCCTTTCGGCCCGACCCTGCCAGGCTCTCGCTGAGGATGCAACCCCCAGCTGGCCCCACGCACACCCAAAACACGCCCTCCCAGCAGTTTCGCGGTCGAGACTCGCGAGTCGTCAGCATCTACGACAAGTATCTCTACGATCCAAAGGACCTCGAGAGCTCAGATCCCCGTCGACGCGAACTCGCCAGAAAGGCCAGCAGGATGCGTCTCCAGGGAAAGGCCGCCAACGTGCACGAGGCCAACGGCCAGAACCCGCCCCAGCGCAAGAGCATCGCCTTCGCCCAAGGCACAAAGACGCGCGACCGGCCGCAGGACGGCCCGGCACCCGACCGAGACTCGGGCGCATGGGGTCTTGGCATGGGCATGCTCGACGACAACGCCTCCGGCTCCGACTCCGACAGCGAAGACGGCCACCGCCCTCCTCCGCGTTCCGCCCCCGTTCAGCAAACAGACAATCGCTTCGCCGACCAGCAGAGTTCCCGATCTGCTTCGGCTGAGCGAGGTAGCTGGTCGGAGCGAGCTGCGGCCGTCGGACAGAGGCCCCCGGACAACGCTTCGCAGAACCCTCCGAGTTTGAAGTTGATGGGCCTCAAGAGCGCCAAGAACGGCGGCAGCATCCCTCCAGCCCCCCCACAGCAGACGCTCGATTCCAGCTATGGTACCGACTCAGAGAGACAGCGCAGGATCCCCAGCACTAGCGACTACGGCGACAACACCTCTCGCCATGGAAGCACGATCAACTTTGGGGCTGGCCACGACTCGCTCGACTCAAGTGGGGCGCCGGGACAGCAGCGACTTCAGCAGCCCGCCAATGCCAACACCTCTGACTCGCAGAATCGCCGCCCGATCAGCCCCAAGACGGAGCTCACTCGACAGCTCGGCCTAGTGACCCCGAATGCACCGCCGCCGGGCCATCCACAGCAGGGCGACTACTTTCAGGGAGCGACCCACGGCCAAGGCGTTGCGCCTGCGCCTGGGAACTTCAGCGGGCCGTCTCCGCCTCGCTCTGCAGGCCCAACGAACCCGTTCGACAATCCTCACAACCCTCCGCCTCCGCAGCACGGCGGGCGAGCACCTTCTCCGATGGCACCGCCTCGATCGCCAGGATTTGCGCCAGGTCCCGCAGGGCCATTTCCGCGTGGAGCACAAGGGGGCATGCCGCCCAATGGACGGATGCCCTCGCCAGGCATGGCCCCGCCGAGCCCGTACGGTCCGCCCGGTTCGATGCCCCGTGGCCCTTCACCGCAACCTATGGCTCCACCCAATGTGCCTCCAAACGTGCTCCAGCGTGGGCCGCAGCCCGGTCCTCACCCGCAACAGCAGATGCTCTCGCCTTCCGGTGGGCCGGTGCGCTACGCCAATGGCCAGGGCCCGCCCTCGCCTGGTCATGGGCCCATGCCGATGCGTGGCCCTTCGCCCGGACCGGGACCTATGCGAGGACCGCCGCCTGGGCCTGGTCCGATGCGAGGGCCTCAACCGACAGGCCCGGCCGGCCCGATGGGTCCCAACGGCTTTGCTGGCGGGCCGCAGCCTCCTCAGCAGAGGAACATGGGCCCGGGCTTCTCGGACTCTCCTGGCCCTCAAAAACGTCAGTCGATCTTCAGAAGGAGCATGGCCTTCTTCAACGGAGCGCCTGGTCCGGGCTCTCAGGGTCCAGCTGGCCAGCATGGACCGCCGGGCGGCGCGCCCGCCGGCAAGCGCCAGAGCCTGTTCCGACGAAGCATGGCCTTCCTCGGCGGCAACGGCGGACCGCCGCGAGCCCAGCCACCTCCTCCTGCGGATCCCGTCCCTCGCGTCAAAGGCTTCGAAGACGACACTGAAAAGCCCGACCACAGTCGCAAGTCGCAGTTCCTGGGTGCCGGAGGCGCAGGCTTCGAGTGGGACGCGCAGGGCCAGGGAGCCAAGTTCTGGCGCCGATTTTCGGTCGCTCAAAAGACGGCCCACACGCAGAAGATGGAGGAGGGCTCAAAGGCCTGGCACGAGACCATGGCGGTTGGCAAGAGGAAGCTCATCGTCCTCACCGTTATCTCGCTGACGATCTTGGTCGGCACGATCGTCGGCATCATTGTCTGGCGCGAGATGGTGAGCCCCAGCGGGAACAAGGACTCGGGCCAACCCGGCAGCCTGTACCACGGCAACTTTGGCGACGGCACGACGCCATCCAGCACCGTGTCTGGCGCCCTCGACAGGAGGATGGCGATGCCGACCGGTCTGGCCAAGCGAGTCACCTACTCTGGCGAGGATGGCGACCGCGGCGACGACGAGGTGTCGGCTCTGCAAAATGTGTCTTCGCCCGTCGAGCTTTCTCTCGACGCTCCGCGCAATCTGCCGATGCGACATCGTCGAAGGCGGTCTAAGGCGGCTTCGAGGGCGGCGGCACCGCAGAGCGGTTCGCTGGCCGACATCGACTGATCCCCGCCCTCGCCACTCATTGTCCACTCCCGTCCTCGCCTGGACGGTACACACCATCTGCATAGTCGTTTTGCTCTTGCCGCATACCTGTCGATACATCCATCTATCTGTTCGTCGTCGCCACCGCCGCCGCCGCCGCCGCCGTCGTCGCGACCCCACGCTCATTCTACGCTCCTCTAGCCGCCATTCGCATTCGCCAGAAGCGGCCTCTGTGGTCGCAGAGGGCCGCCCCCAATTTCTTCAAGACATCCCCTTTCGCATTTGCTCCCAGTCACACGCCCCCCTCCTCGTCCTCCCAACCGCACACGCTCGTTACCATGGCCCTCGTCTCTCTCTCTAGCATATCGGTCCCTCAGCCGGACCAAGCACAGTCATTTCCGCGTCAGCCTCACCTCCCAGCCCGTTCGGTCGATCGATCGAGTAATTGGTGCAATCGTCGATTTCTCTTTCGCTCCCTCTCTGTCTCTTCCCTTTCGTGTGCGCCGTCATTCTGGCTGAAATGGTCAGGCACCTTTGCTGGTCTTCGGGTCTGGTGGCCTGGCTGCGCTTATGGCCGTGTCTGCTCTTGTTTTGTGCCGGCAGATGGGCACATGCCATCTCGGTATGGCAGAGGAGAGCGTGGCTAAGTGGCGTGGCTGCGCAGAGTCCGTCGTGCTCGGACGCTGCGTGCACGCACTTTGGCGTGTGAGATGGTAGTGCTGGTTCGGAAGACGAGACGAAAGAGGGGCCAGGGGCGGGGTCTCTTGTCACGCCTCCTAGACGTCGAGGTCGTCGTTGCGCGACTTGACGTGTTTGCGCAGCCGCGCCTCGACAAAGGTGGCAATGTCGTCGAAGCTGGCCGAGAGGACCTTGACCGCCTTGTTTTCGGCTGTGATGAAGCGGAACCCAGAGGAACGACCAGCAATGTGCTCGATCAGCCGACGATGTTTACAGCGAAGAGAGGGGCAAGGATGCTGCGCAGCAACGAGAACGAGGACTCACGAGATGCTTCGACCCTCCCCATCCTCTTTGCCGGACCGTCCGGGTCCAGCCAGATGGCGTGGAGGCCCGGCGTGATGACCTTGCTGCGCTGCCAGTACCACTTCCTCAGGAGCGTGTCGCCCGGGCTCATCTGCGGGATCGTCTGGAGGCCGAGGACCATGATCACGGCCGCCGTCTGGCGTCGGACCTGGGGCCGATCAATGATGAGGTCCTTGATGCCCATCGTCGCCAGGCCGTGGCCGATGAGGATGAGGTTCTTGGCCTCGCTCAGCTGGATCAGGTTGTCGTAGAGGTAGGTGATGAGCCTGGAAACGTCGCCGTAGAGGACGTGGTCCGGGCTGTTCTTGGCCGCCTTCGGATTGTACCGGTACGCCGGCACCGACTCGTCCGGCAGCTGCTGGAGCACATTGACGTCGATGATGCCGTACCCCTTGCTGTAGGCCCAGTCGAGCACCTTGGTGCTCGAGTCGACAATGTACGCCAGCTCGCGCTGGCACGTCGTGTTGAGCGCGGGCGGATCGGCGCGAATGTTGCCCATGTCGTGCGCGAACAAAACGACTGTCTCCTTTTTCATGACGTCCTCGGACGCCAGCGCCTGGCCCCTCTCGTTGTTGTGGATCTTTTCCTCGATCGGGATCTCGTAGAACTGGTAGCGCTTGTGCAGCTCGTAGGCTCGGTGGGCGCGCAGCAGGTCCGAGAGCGGCAGCCTCGGCATCCCCGCCGCATCGTCGACGTACATTGGCGCCGGCTTGAGGCTGCTCCAGAATCTCGACTGGATCGTCACCACGCCACGCACCGCCTCGGCCGCCTTCTGCTGCACCTGAGTCACCGACCTTTGCTGCTTGGGTCGGGGCGGCGGCTCGCGCAGGATGATCTTGGTCACCTCGAGCGCAGATTGGGCGATGGCGTCCGGATTATATCCGCCCTGATGCCGGCAGCAGAGGATGCAGAGGGACCGTCCTGTCAGACCGACATGAGCGCGTCGATGAGCAGCGGCAGCCGCTGCAGCGATGCCGGCTCGCTCTCAGACTCACCTCCAGAATCACGGCCAAGCGTCCTTCCGCCAGGCTGGCCAGCGCATGCGTCATCAGGGCATATCCCACGGGCGTGACGAGGTTGAGGCCGATGCTGTCGCCCTCTGCAGCGTCGAAGCCCGCCGAGATGATGACAAAGTCCGGTCCAAACTCTCGTGCGATGGGCATGACGACCTGGTCAAACGCGTGCAGGTAGTCGCCGTCGCCCATGCCGGCGCAGGGCCACGGAATGTTGACGCTCCTTCCCGTTCCCGCCCCAGACCCCACACTCTCGGCACCGCCGTAGGTTCCTCCCGGGTAGAAGACACCGTCCTCGTACCGGTGCAGGGAGATGTAGAGCACGTCGGCGTCGTCCTCGAACGCCTTTTGCGTGCCGTTGCCGTGGTGCACGTCCCAGTCGAGGATGAGAACCTTCTTGACCCTCTTCTCGCCCTCGCGATACTTCTGCTGCAGGAACCTCGTGGCCACGGCGACGTTATTGTAGAAGCAGAAGCCCATGCTCTTTGTCGGCTCGGCGTGATGGCCCGGCGGTCGGATGATGGCAAAGCCGTTGTGGATGCGACCGGATGCGATGGCGTCGCACAGCTCGATCGCGCCTCCGCAAGAAATCCTGGCGGCGAGCGCGGAATGCTCGTTGACGTACAACGAGTCGAGGCGCTCCAGCAGGTTCGTCTGTTCTGCGAGCTCGTCCCGTCCGAATTCTGACGGTGGCGGGCAGTGGAGCGGGGCAGGAGCGGGATCAGCTTCATCCCCCGGTCGGCGCATCGAGCCCAAACACGACCCGCTGAGGTTTCAGAAGAGTCTCCCGTGCTCACCTGCGCTTCGCTCGAGGCCGTCCCAGATGCCGGCCTCGTGGATGAGCATGACCTCGTCCTTGAGCACTTCCCTTGTGGGGATGCGCTTCATCCTGGCGACGCATCCGTGCTGTTGCAGCAGGCTGAAGATCTTGTGAATGCGGATCGGGTCCTCGGGATGGTCGATCTCGACCGGGTTGGCGTGGAGCATCATCAGTACATCGTAGACCAGACCCGTGGGGTACCTCTCGCGGGGTGAAAGCGAGCGCGAGCTGTCGGAGGAGCTTGAGCTGCTCTCGGTGCCGTACGTGGCGGTAGGGGCGGTCGATCCTTTGCTCGCCGCTCCGCCTATCATGGCAGGGGATATAGACTGCGAGGGTGCGACTGTGCCGTTGCCACGTATTGCCTGTGGTTCGAGGTGGACGTTGGCCGTGGCATCGGCCAGGGCGCCCGACGCCTGGATGTCGCGGCGGTCTCGGGAAGAATGTGGTAGGGTCACGGACGGCCCGCTCGTGGGCAAGGGAGCAGCTGCAGAGTGGGCTGTGGGGGGAGAGTGGGAAATGCCGGTGAAGACGATGTCGTCGTCGTCGTCGTCGATGATGATGGGGTCCGGTTGGGTGTAGGGCTGCGAAGAGCCGCTGGGACGGTGATGGGAGAAGGACGACATTTTGGCGGACGCCACTGGCCTCTACGGCCGGGCCAGTGAGGAAGCCAGGACGGGGGAGCGATCCGCAGGACCTCTGGTCTTGGCGAGATGCGGGATCCAAGTGCGGGAGAGCCGACCGCTACGCCAGCTCTTCAGAGTACTTCGGCACGTCCGAAGGACAGGTGAGCCGAGCGGCGCGGGCGTCGGGCAGTCTCCCGAAACAGCGACGCGTTTCCTAGCAGCTGCGCGGCGCACGTTGACGGGTCTCCCGATACAGAGAGGGTGGTCAATGGTCGATGGGGATGATAGGTTTGCGGTGAGGAGGGTGGTGGCGGTGACGACGAAGAAGAAGGCTGTTGTGTAGGGCTCAACCGTGCAGAGAATCAAGAATGGATCGTGACGGCAAAAGGCCGGCCAGCCAGCCGGAATCAGGGTCCTCACCACAACAGATCCAGCCGCCTGCGCCCGCGCCTGCGCCCGCGTCTCTCTCTCTTGGGCGTCGTCCGCGCCAGACAGAACCTCGGCCAGGTGATGGCATGCAGTTCCACTCCAGCCCCTAGAACAGCACCCCGCTTTGACCAAGGCCATCACAGCCTACACACAGCTCGCCATTCGCTCCGGGACGCCGTCGTTCTGCGGCTGCAACGGCTCCAGGATTCAGTCAAACGGGATCCTGCGTACATTTGAGCCAAATGGCTTCTGGCCTTGGACCACTGCGCTGCCGGCCTGCCGCTTCTTCTTGTCCTCCTCGGCCGCTGCAAACACACTTGGGATGGGGATGCCGCAGCAATCTCCCCAGCCGGCCGCCTGCCCCTCGCCCGCTCCGTGCGCATGGCCCTTTGGTTGCCCGACGGCGTGGATGTGTCCGTGCTCGTCCTCCTCGGCCGCTTCGTCGTCCTCTTCACCCTGGCCGGCCCTGGGATAGCTCAGCAGCGACCCGAAAAAGATGTGCTGCGCGATAGGCAGCTTCAGCAGCACTTCTGCGCGATACATCTTGATCATGCCTTCGTTGACCTTGGACCACGTCTTGACGCTCGAGATGTCGTCGAGCATGGGCGAGTGCCACCGTAGCGACTCGGTCTTGACCTGTCACGCGGCCGCATGATGCGGCGACAAGCGGGGACAGCCACCCTCAGCTTACGGTCCCGAGCTAGTCGAGGCCTCTCACTTCCAGAAGGCCACTCACCGAGTTGATGAATTGGATGCACGCCAGATACATAAACTTGCTCGCGAACTCGTCCGTCACCTCAGCATCGTGAATCGACTTGGGTCGAAGGTATTTGTGGTCTGCAGGGGTCCGGCCGACGCGGCGAGGGCGGGTCGAGTTCAGCATCAGCCAGCTTGTCGAGCTCAAACGCTGCAGACCACAAGGACGGTGGGTCCGTCTGCTACTCACTGCTCAGCTGGCCCGCTCCCCACAAAAAGGGCAGGAAGTGGTAGTCGTCGAGGCCCCAAACGCCGTGGCTGCCCGCGGGCTCGAGCCAGTAGGTCGACTGAACCTCGCGCATCACCTGGATGTACGTCCAGAAGACCTTAAGGACGATGGCCGGGCCGTCCGAGGTCAAGTCAAAGACCTGCAGCTTGCAGAGGCACAACCTGTATGGACACATCAGGAGAAGGATCGACGTGAGCAACCCCGTCGGCAACAGAACGGCGTCAGAAGAGCCCGACTCACAGCCAGCAGGCGAAGTTGAGCTCCATGCCGCTTCCGTAGTCGATGCGCTTCTCGTTGCCCCAACTCTCCTGGAAGTAGAAGCCCAGCTCATCGCGGGCCGCGCGTGCCGCGTCGTCACTAAGCTCGGGGATGAGGCGGTGGAGGCGGTCGTTTTCACTCTTGATCTTGGCGTAAAAGGTTCTGAAGGCCGGGTTGCCGAAGCGGGAAGACGAGCTGGAGTGGTCGGCCGGCGTCTGCTGCAACAGGCGGCGGACCTGTGCGAGGATCTCGAGGACGGCCGAGGTGGCTTGCGACGTGTGCAGCTGGTCCTCGAGTGTCTTGCCGACGACGGACGAGTTGCACGACTCGATGAAGCTGAGGATCTCTGCAAAGGTGGACGAGTTCTTGAAGCGCTCGAGCGACGCCTGGGAGACGATGCGTTTCGTGGGTACGACGAAGGATGCGTCGTGCAGCGAGACGGTGGCGATACCGTGCGTGGAGCTGGGATGGGATGTCGAGGGGGTCGGCGAGGAGGACGAAGAGGGCGGTGCGGGTGCAGAGGTGGCGTCTTTGGCTTGGGTAGATGCAGAGTGCGGCGATGGAGAATGGTGCTTGCTCTGAACGCTGATCTGCTGAAGTTTTGTGGCGAGCAGGTCCTTTGCGGGTTCAGAATAGCCCGTTGCGGGCACGAGAGAGGCCGACATGATGTGAGCCGAGGTTGGCGAGTCGCCACAGCGCCGGAAGATGAAGTTGAGGTCGAGAGGCGATGGCGATGGCGATGGCGATGGCGATGGCGATAGCTGAGGGTGTGGCTGCGTTGTCCGAGCAGCAGATGGCTACGAACGGTGAGTGTGATGGGCAGACGAGGGATGGGGTGGCGGCGGAGGCAAAGCGCGGTGTTGAGTGTTGGTCGGGAGGAAAAGCGTGCTTGCCCGAAAGGCGACCGGAATTCTTGCTTCTCCACTTCTGCCCGGGCCAGCCGGCGGCGGGGCGGCGGGGCGGCGGACGGCGGGGGAAAGGCGGCAGCTGGCAGCTGGCAGCGCGAGCGGGCCACGCAACGCAGCCTGGCAGGCAGGCGGGAGACAGAGAGAGAGAGAGAGGCAGCCAGGCCAGGCCAGGCCAGGCCGAGCACGCGCTTCTCTGTCCAACCCTGTGGCCTGGCTGGGGGGGAGCGGCCGGCCCCGCGCCGCCTCTGGCCTGCGGCCTGCCTCGAACGCTCTCAGGCCGGGCGTGCGCTCGGTGCACCTTTTCGGCGTGGCCGGCCTCAGAGTTGCCTTTTGGCCTTTGGCCTTGCTTTGGACGGCTTCTGACGGCCTCGTCCTCCATCCTACCTGCCCTCGGTGCCTTACCTCCATCGTCCCTTCCCAGCCGTCCATCCAGTCCCTCTCGAGAGTCTTCCGACCTCGTCTGGACATATTGCAACGACCCCGCAACGAATCTATATCGCCCTTTCGACTCGTCGGCCGTCGCTCAACCTTTGCCAGGCCAGTCCAGCCACAAGCAGGCCATCTCCAGCCTCACAGCCGCACACACACACGAACAGGACGACATCATCCCTCAACGAGTCACGACAGGCGTACAGCTACCATCAACGAAACTCGCACCGGCCTACACGGTCCAGCCCGAGGCCGCAGACCTGGGTCGATCGCCCAATGCCCGCTCGATTCCACCACGACGATTGCCAGTAGTTATTCGCCCACGGCGTCCGACACGGATCGCCACCCTACCTACAGCTCGCCTCGCTAATCGCCGCCGCCTAGTCGTCGCTGCCTTCTCGTCACCAACCTCGAAGCCTCGGTGCTACCCCGGCACCGACTGTAGCCTTGCCTCTCCAGACTCGCACCGTCACACACACCCACGATACCAGCGAACCACCCTGGATGGTTGAAGCAGCGTCTTCCCAACAGAGTAGCTAACATATCAGCCATCTGGCTCGGCAGACGTCCTGCTACGGCATCGAGGCAGAACCATCAGAAGGACGCGCCGCAAACAGCAGCCGCCGGCCGCGTCGTAGAGGATCGCACCTTTCGCCCACGCGGGCTACGGCCATGTCGCAGCCCAGCAACGTGCATGGAGCGCCCGCGGGGCCCGCAGGTCGCTCTTTCCTCTCCCTCGACGACGGGCCCGCCTCACCCCTTGCCCCACCACCAGAGATGTTGAGCAACCCGCCCAACTCCCTCGAACGCTCCGTCAGCCCGCGTACGGCCGGCTCCCGTCCTTCGCCCCACATTGGCTACGATGACGGCGATGACGGCGGTGATGACAGCGGCGGCGAGACAGCATCGACCAGGCGAAGGATCAGGCAATCTCCCAAGCTGCCATCCCCAGCGACGAGGTCGACCCGTCGAACCATCCTTGAGGGCACCCGAAACGTCTTGTCATCTCCGGACAAGACCAACACCGGGGAACCCTTCCCACCCAGCAGCGCGGCAGCGTCGCACGCGTCTGGTTCCACCAACTCCTCCTTTTCGCGGATCGGCAACTTCATGAGCGGCAGGTCGTCTGACAGGCCCGAATCTCGGGGGGCGGAGGGGACAAAGGCGGGCTACGCAGACGACACTGCCGGAGGCGGACCCGCACCCAAGTCAATCTCGGCCGCGCAGGGTGCTACCCAGGGTCAGCCCTCGAATGAACCGCCGATCCGGCAAAGTCTGGCGAGCAGGTTCCTCCGCCCTAAAAGCTCTCGGCAGAAGCTTGACGAATTTGGTGACACCACTACAGATCGACGGGAGGGCCACGGCCTCGGCAGTGCATTTGGCTTCCGCAGCGAGAACCGGAGGACCGTCGAGCCTGCTGAACCTCCGTCGGGCGCCAACCACGGCGTGCACCCCGAAGGCTCCGAGGAAAGCCCGACGATTCCGGAACACGATTCCGGCCACGGAAACACGTCGCAGTCGGGGACATCGTCCCGCCCCTCTTCGCTGGCCAACGCTCTAGACATGGCACCGTCCGCCAGCCGGGCCGCCAACGGAGCACCTGTTTCACGAGGAGGGCGGCTTGGCCGCCTGCAGTACAAGAAGAGCGAAGGTCTCTCCATCAGCAGTGTCGGGCGCGACTCGTTGGGATCAGCGCGAGAAGGCGTCGGTGCCCCGCTGCAGGACTTTGCGGCAAGCAACCAGGGCTTGACATCCCACGCAGACAGGCAAGAGGCGTGGGCGAGCCGCGCCGAGCCGGACAACAACGGATCAGGCCGTCCTCGGCTGCCCTCCTCGTCGTACAGAGAAATGGCGCAGAACCGAGCGGGCGCCTCTTCGCTCGCGGGTCTTGGCATCGAATCTGGCTTCGCAGACGATGCAGGAATGCCCCCGGCCTCGAATGCGGCGACCGCAGCTGACCAGGGAAGCGCGACCCAGAGCGAACCTTTCAGATATGACATGGCTCCGACGAACGGTGACGCCGGCCCTGGCCGGTCAGGCCACTCCTCGCAACACAGTTCCTCCGGATACCAGGGGATCGGCACATACGCAGGCGGCGGCGAGCACGAAGCTGGTCACGCTCGCAGCAGTAGCAATGCACAAGCCGTCGATTCAGGTCGGGCGGTCTCGAGAACCTCGGGGCAGGACAAGTTTCACAACCGCTTTAGCAAGCAGACGGCTTCGGACGGCTCGCGTTACTCGACTCGCTCGAGTGCGCCTGGGCGGGATGCTGGGGACATGTCTCCACCATCGGAGGCGTACACATCCCCGACGCTGTCGCAGCAGGCAACACAGGCTAAGCCGTCCGCCTCGCTGTACCAACGGCATCGACATCAGCAGACTTCGTCCTCGTCAGGATCAGAGGCGCTGTGGACAGCAAGCCAGCGGACCGGCATCTCCAACGGTATCCATAGCGATACGGGCTCAGCTGCAGCCACGTCGAAGCCACGGCCGGCGAGTCCGCCAGTGGGCAGCCTCTCTGACGCTGCCATCGTTGCCATGGGCGCCGTCCCCGGCAGCAGCCCGGAAGCCCTCTACAATGCCAACGGCGCGCCGCTCAGCAGCAAGAACGTGCTCACGATCGCGCTGCAGAAAGCCCAGAGCGCGGTGCAACTGGACAGCGCAAATCAGGTAGCCGAGGCGATTGCAGCCTATCGGCAGGCGGTGCGCCTGCTTGACGAGGTGATGGCACGGATAGCGCCAAAGCACGGGAGGAAGAGCCGGCCAAGCCGCGAAGAAGAGCGGCGGCGGCTCCGCGTCATCGTGAGTTTGGATCCCGGACACACGGCTGGCGTTGTCGCCCGCCGCCACAGCATTCTGACCCGATTGCCCTGCCCCCTCTTTACCGCCGACATCGCTGCCTCAGCACGACACCTACGCGGATCGCATCAGGCTCCTCTCGTTGATCTGCGCGCCCGAGGAAGCTGGCGAGTTCACCGAGGAAGACAACAGCTACGACCAATCCAGAGACGAGGCGATCCCCGTCCGCGACGAGACGGAATGGGACGAGGGACGGCTGCGACCGGGGCAACGGTCGGACCTGGAACGAGACGGCGACCAGAGCTTCCTGTCCATGACGCCAATCGCAGAGCGCCACGATACCTCGACGATGGACAGGTTCCTGAGCGGCCCGTCCGGCGAGATTTCGGCTACGGGTGCCGACGGAACCAGCAGGTCAGGCCAGAGTAGCAGAGGCGCCATTTCAGTGGCTGATGAACAGGGCGAGTTTGATGCGGCGCAGGCACCATCCGGCTCCACGCCGCAAATATCTATCCAGACGACGGTGCGGCAGGAGCCCGGCTCGGACACCCAAGATTCTCAAGAGATCCTCCTAGATCCGTACACTACCGCGCCAGCGACGTCGCGAGACGTTGACCAGATGACGGGCCATGCAAGGTCCGACTCTGACAGCTCGTACCACAGCACGCGGACCAAGGGCAACGTTGGATCGAGCTTCCGGTCGAGGCCAAAAGACAGCCCACGGTCACTGGGTCTGGACGAGGAGTCTCGCCGGCCCCCGACCCCAGCAACGCCCTTCTTCGACGCTGCAGACGCACGGACCAGCATCGACGAGAGTGAGGATGCGGCCTCTGGCGGACGCGATACCAAGCCCCCATCATTGTCCGGCATCGGCTCCTCGGGCACAGAGGAGCGGCTCCGCACCTTCCAGACGCATCTCGGAGACCGGACGACGTCCCTCAACCCTTCTCGCAGCCAGCCGGCCTTGAGGGCCAAGGGGTCGATGCCCTCCTTGCGCGCCATCCGTGATACGGCGAGCAGGGCCGACACAACTCGGCCCGCGCTGCAGGGACGACCCAGCTCCGCAGATTCGCCACCGAATGCAACAATCCCAACGCTGGGCGACGCGTCGACGTCAACTCCGCATCCGAAGCTCATCAATCGCCCGCGGGCGACTACACTTGTTTCAAAGCGCCTGCCACCAACAGCAGCGGACACCGAAGCGCTGGTCAGCTCGACGACGTCGACTGGCACAATCAGCCAGAGACGAAAGCAGGCCGTTCCGCAGGTGCCCGCCCTGCCTGTGCCGTTGCGTTCCGACGCGATGGCCCGCACCTACTCGGCGGAGCGAGCCGATGCGATACCGAGTGGTGTCGCCTCCGGCCTCGATGGTCCCGTTGCCTCCTCGCAGCTGCCATACAGCCGCCAGCGGGCGATCTCCCAACCAGGTTCACGGCGGCCGTCGATTCCCGCCGCATTCCTGGCTGCCAACGCCAGTGCGGACCTCGCTCCGCCGGTGCCCAAGCTGACTCGCAATCTCTCGGCCGGACTGGTCGAAGGTGTCTCCAACGGGCAAGAGAATGAGCTCGTAGGTCCCGCCTCTGCACCAAGCACGACCGCGGCCGCCCCTCCGCCGACGCTGCGGAAGGCTTCAGACACAGCAGCCGCTCTGCAGCAGGCGGCGGTCATCGCGCCGACTAACCAGGTCCAAGGCAGCGATGGTCACGGCCAGGCGTGTGCCGCCCTCCGCGACGTTTTCCCGTCAGGTCTTCCCTCGCTCGCGTCTGGCACGCCTTCTTATGCGACGGGGAGCAGCGGCGTCAGCCTGTTCCCCTGGCTTGGGCTCGCCAGCAAGCTGCCAGACCCGTCGTCGACGCCCTCGGTGCCGTTGCAACCCGTTTTGCGGCCTTTCCACGTAATGCGCATGCTGCTACGAAGCATCGGCGAAGGCGGCTACGTCACGCAGCGGCTCTACGTGCCAAAGGGCCTCTGGCTGCAGCAGGGCGCACGGCTCGTCTCGATTGAGAGCAAGGTGCGAGCGATGGAGCTCGTCTCCACCGGCCTCGAGGCGGTCGCAAAGGGTGGGGAGCAGCTGCTGAGGCCGCCGGGCAGCGGACTTGGTCTCGAGACCTCCAACGGGTCCAAGTTTGCCAAGCACCTCGACGAGCTCGACGCGCTCATGATTGAAGCCCAAAACAGCCTTGCAAAGAAGCTCGGCTTCCTCGAGACCGTGACGGGCAAAAAGGCATCAGTGAGTCTTTTTCGCGGTTCTGGTCGCCGTCGTAGCTGTCGACTCGGCAGGGGCACTGACGGCCGTTCGACTGCACCTCCTTCGCCCGCAGACATTCTCTGGCGTGTTCGGGTCCAAGTTGACCCGCTCGCTGGATCGCATGACCAACGGCAAGAGGTGAGTATGGCGGCATGCATGCGATAGGAGGTCGGCCCACCAGTCTCGCCCGGGACGTTAAACTCCCGGCTCTAACCCCGCGCGCTTCTTTCCTAACACAGCCTCGACTCGCCGGTCATCTACGTCGAAGGTCTGGCTCGTCTTTTCGCTCGTGCCCAGGTCCTCGGTGAGTGTTGTCCGTGGCCATGTTTGTCGGGACGGATCCGCGTGTTGACCTGCAGTATCCTTTCTGCTCGAATGAAAATGCGTGACGCAGACACCCACCTTATCTGCCTGCTGCGCGCCCAGGGTACCGTCAGTGCCGCCGAGATGGCCGACGCGCTCCCGACGCCTTCGCACAACAGTAACGTCTACTCGGCTCTGCCGACCGAGCTCCGGGCCGGCATCGAGGCGCGGCTGCGCCGGTCGAGCGACTTTTTCGCCAAAGTCATCCTCGCCTTCGTCCTGCGCGACGTCGGCGTGCTCCTAGACAAGTGCGTGGACCACTGAGACGCCGCCCTTGTGGTTCTCGTCTTCCTCGTCGGCTGACCTCTCTTGTCTCGCCCCTCTTCGACTCTCGTACAGATTCGCCAAGCGCGGCAGCCTCGTCTTCACCGAGTAGCGCTTCAAGAGCAGCTTCGACCACCCTCCACCATCGCACCTCCGACATCGTCGATGTGGCCGGATCTCTACTCTCCCCCTTTGGAACGCTGTGTTCCTCGCTATGAACCGATCCAGCTCCGCCGGATACCCCCGCTGTCGTTCTGGCCCAGCCCCTCCCTGTACTCTGCAACCTTGCTCCCCGCTATTCCCCTTCATCAACGCCGCCGAAATGTTAAGCTTATGCTGACGACGAACAGATACAGTCCCTCTCCACCGCTGTTGTGGCTGTTGCTGCTCTTCTTTTTGTCATGAGGCGCATACCGGTGCCGATGTTGCAGCAACAGGGGGCGATGATGTCGCAAGGCCCGCACCATCGGCCTGGTTGCATCGGGCTGTCCAGAACGCATCGAGCTGGTCCCGTTCCGCTTCTAGCAACAGGACGCGCAACGGGCTCTGAAATGCAGGCCCGCAGCTCGGCCAATCGCTTCCACCCGCGATGAAAGCCGCTATGCACGCCCCATCATCCTCCTCCCGTCCAGCGATCGCCGCGCCGTAGCTCAGACCACCATCGAGAAAAGGCGAAACGGGCACGTCCAAAATGCATGTCAAGAAAACAGAGGCAGATAGATACGAGACAGACCGTGCGACGGTGCCTGGTCCCAACAAATGTTCGAGGGAAATTGTCCTGGTCACGGCCACGGCACTCAGAGATGGACGGGGGCCGGATGGGGAGCGTTCGTCGTCGTCGCTGCATCGATGGTCTCCTCGCCTTCGGCGGTCGAAGCCGGCGCTGGTGCTGCGACAGGAGATGGAGCTGCACCGTTTGCCGCGTGATCCGCCGAGCTCGCGACTGATTCGTGTCCCTGCGAGGCCTGGGCAGAGTCGATGACGTACTCGAGCGGCGACCTCAGGCTCGACGGCGTCAGCTTGCCCGGCGTCAGCAGGTGGTTGGACTCCGACCCTCCGCCCTCGCTGACGAGGTGAGCCGCGACGGGCGAGGCCGAGAGCGCCGAGCTGGCTGCGAGGTAGGTCTGTCCGGCTTCGCCAGAGAGCGCGGCGGGCGAGGCAGTCACCGCCTCGGCTGCTCCTGCCGGAGTCGGCTGCGCCGGGTCGGTGCCGGCTCGAGGGACCGTATCGGCGGTGTCGAGGTTCCGAGTCGAGCAAGGACCGGCGCTGCTGATCTTGGCGGTTGCTATATCGCCACCGACGCCGCCTTTTCTACGGACCGACGAGGTGTTGAGGCGGGGCAATGTAGGCGGCGGAGTCTTTGCCTCGAAAGCCTTGATCGAGGCCGCGACCGAGTTCTGTCGCGGGCTGAGGCTCTTTAGCGAGGAGTTCGACTTGGATCTCTCTGGCGTGCGAGGTGCGGCCTGCTTGGGCTGGAGCATGGTCTCGTCCTGCTCGACGACGCTTGCACCGATACCGGGCGGCACGATGGCATTGCTGCGCTTGAGGTCTGCAGCCCCAGGCAGCGCGGGTGGATCCTGTGGCCCCGCGACAGCCGTGGCGGCCGGCGCAGCGAGCGACGTCGAGGAGCTTGCAGCAAAGGCCGCATCCGCCGCACCCAGGCTCGCTCGCGACAGCTCGTTGCCGCCCGAGGAAGGGACTGGCGGTAGGATCGGAGCGCCGGCGGTCTTGAGATCGAAAATCTCCTTGCAGTACAGAATCATGTCCTCGAGCAGCTTGTCCTCCTCCTGAGACGAGGCGAGGGAAAAGAGAAGCAGAGCTGACGGCATCAGTGATCAGGACCTCGTTGCAAAAGACAACAACAGCCCCGGCAGCTCGCTCACCATGGCTGCAGCCACACTAGTCGTCTCGTGGTCCGCCTCGGACAGGAGGCACGGGGAAAAGACGACCGAGAGGTTGGCAGACGTCATCTTGTTGGATGCGGAGTGCTCGGCGACTTTGGCCAGGTGGAAGACGATCACCTTGAGCGTGACTTGGTGGATCGGCGGACTGCGGGGGCGGCGCAAGGGAGACGAGTTCTGTTTTCAGCGGACGGAACGAGACTTTGCGGCCAGCATCGAGCAAGGTCTGGCGCAAACTCCAACGCTGCACACTCACAGCCTTCGCAGCCGCCCCTTCAGCATCGCGAACCCTGTTCGGATGTGCTCGTCCCTATCGTGTGTGTACTTGATGCGGTCCGGCCAGGGTATAGCCATGACGGGCTCCGGTAGCTGGCGCAGGTAGTCCTTGAACGTGCCGGCGACGGCCGATGCCTCGTCTCGCTCTGGATCAAACTGGAAACCGAGCTCATCCTTTTCGATGGCGAGCTTGAGCGCCTTCACGCTCGACTGCTTCGCCGACGTCCGGTAGATGCCTTCCTGTTCGAGCGCGTGGGTCTCGATGAACGCGATGCACTTGGTGACGATCAGCGGCGGTGCGACGGTGTCGCTGAGGCGATAGGGCACGGTGAGAGGGTAGTCGGTCAGGGGCGTGCCAAAGAGAAGATTCTTGAGCTCCCCATGCCAGCTGTTCGCAGCAGGAAAGGCGGGTGGGGAGAGAAGCGGCGTTAGCGGGTGGTCTTGGGCACAAACGCAGTCGACAGGCGGGCACTGCAACTCACTAGTTGACGTAGGTCACCCTCTGATCGTTGAGGTCCTGCGCATTCGGCAGATTCCGCTCCAGCTCTGCCAGCTCCCGGTCGAGGTCTTTGAGGCAGAGCTGCACGGATTCAACGCCGTGCTCGTGCAGGCCGACGCCCTGCGAGTAGAGGGCCACCATGCTCCGCTCCGACTGCATCCAGACTGCTTGCGCCGTGTGCGCTAGCTCGTTGCGGCACTCGATGACCGAGGTGACGGCGGCCTTGATCGTCTTGGACCTGCGCAGCCTTGACGTCTCGATGTCGAAGATAGCCTTTCGATAGCCCTTGTCGAGCTCGTCGACCTCTCGCTTCGCCTTGACGAGCTTCAGGGCGATGCTTTGGTTGGCTCGCATGGACCCAGTGCCGCCGCCCAGGCCGTTGCGAAGCGTATCGCCGACAGTGGCGCCCAGGCCTGCAATGGCGTTGCTGCCAGGCCCGCCTCCCGGTCCACCTCCGTCGCCCTGGCCGACGTTCTGACTTGCGCCGGATGCCGCTGCACCTGGCTCGCGGCCTTCGCGCATCCTACTCAGTAGAGCTCCAATCTTCTTTGGTGCCTCTTTGCGCGCGGCCTCCCAGCCTTCGCGGCTCTTGAGAGCTTCGAAGAAGTTCGGCCGGTTGCGCTCGAGGTTGGGGCTGGGCAGGGACTCGCTCGTATTCCCGGGCGGTGGCAGCGAGGTAGAGAGCGGCGCGGCCGTGGGCCTGGGCCTGGGCGATGAGACAGGCGAGGAGAGCTCATCGGCACTCGGCGCATCTTTGTGGGCGGGCCCCTGGGACTGAGTCGAGCTCGAGGATGCAGCGCGAGAATGCCGTCTACGCATGCTTCGGGAACGCCGGTGTGCGGTGCTTCCCTCTGCCTCGGGCTCGGGCGACGACACGCGCGCACCTGGAGAGCTGCCGCCGGCTTCGCGGTCCTTTGTTCTGGTCGCGAGCAGCGCCCTCTGCTCCTCGACGGCCTTTTGCTGCGTCTGGAGCTGCTCAACCTCTTCGGCCTTCTTTTCGTACGCCCTCCGGACCCTCGGCAGGTGGATGTTGCGCATATCGTCGTAGTGCGCGAGGCTGGTGCGCAAGTCCTCCTTGACCCGTTTGCGGATGCGCTCCTGCGAGTCGCGAAAGGCCAGCAGCGGCGTCAGGACGGCCTGCTTGATGGTCTCGATGGCGTGGGCCCGAGCATCGAGCTCGCGCAGGTCGTTGTCTCGCAGCTCCCTCCAGCTTTGCCGCAGGCCGGGCATGGTGTCCGGCAGCAGGCCGGTGGCGCTGACCATCTTGGCATCCACGCGGACATCGAGCTCCCTCTGCCTGTCCACGAGCTGCTTGAGGTTCCGCATGTAGTCTTCCTCGAGCTTCAGCCTGCCCTCGTATAGACCGACATAGCTATCGACCTCATCCAGAATGGCCCGGAAGGTCTCGAGGAGCGAGGCGGCGATATCGGATGCGGAAGTAGGGCCGCCATCGTGGGGATTGCCAGAGCTCGAAGCGGTTCGAGAAAGGTACTCTGCCGACTTGCGACCGGCGTGCGAGAGTCCCAGGCCGAGCGACTCAATGTCGAAGAAGTCGGCCGCTTTGCTCTGACCAGGTGGCATGGTGGAAGCGTGGTGATTCGACGGCTGAAGGGCGAGCGACGTGCGCAAGTCTTGCCAATGCCTCTCGGCGAGTCGTACTTGCGCGGTGCGACGACGCTAGTGCCAGGGATGCCTAAGGAGACCTTCAGCCGTCTTACGTACACGGGCGATCTACGACGGGAGGTTGGGAAGCGAGGCCTTCTGATGATGGCGCTGATGATGGCGCTGCGTGCACGACACCCTGCTGAGGGCGGTGACGGCGCTGATTTGCGGGCGAAGCGTGTTAGCTGGCGGTGGTGGCGGTGGTGAGGGAGCTACAACCGGCGGCCAAAGTGGGTGGGGCGGCGGGCGGCCCATCGATATGTCGGCCTGCCAGGCAGGCTAGGCCCTGCAGCGCGTCGGCACGCAGCCGGGCGCTCAGGCCAAGTCTTCGGCCCCAGCGCACGTCTCCCCCGCTAGTTATCCGGGTCTCGGCGGCGCCGGCCAGCCCCTCAGACCTGACCATCTCCAGCTCATCACAGCCAAGACCAACCCAAAGACGCCCACACATCGACTGTCTCGGACCAGTGGCAAGACAAAGGTCGGCTCACCCTACTACACCCACCTCTGGATTCGCCAGTCCAAGCAGCAACAGGGGCGCAGCGCGGAGAGCCCGAGGGCACAGAGCCGCCGACCCATTGATCGATCCCCAACGGCAACAGCTCCGTCCGCAACCAACCGTTTGCATCGCACCTCCAGCTTGTCATCCCCAGCTTTGGCTCTCTAAACACGAACGGCTCGAGCTCGTCAGAGACTCACTGATAGGCCAGCATGTCGCGGCCAATCAAGCGTCTCGGCGATGAAGCCACTTACAGAGACAGCGGTAACGGTGAGAGGTGCCGCGGCGGTCCTGGCTGGCGACGACACGCCCAAGCAACCGCTGACTCCCCACTTTTTGCCGCCTCGCCACCTCGCCCCTCGACGCTGCCGAACTCTATCTGTGGCACCCTACCTCGCACTACCTCCAGCAGATCCGACCAGCTCACGCCTCGGCACTTCGTTCGCCTCGGCCGCGGGCAGCTCTGTGCTCTCCAACGGCAGCCTGCTCGATCTCTACTCGCGCTCCCCCAGCTCGACTGCAAACTCGGCAGGGGCCAGCACGTCGTATGGCGTCAGTCCAGGCGTTGTGTCTGCAGTCAACTCGACGAGAGAGCAGGGCCTCGGCGCGTCTTCCACGTCGGCGAATCCGGGCAAACCCCCGCCACTGCCTGCCAGACCAGCGGAACAGGCCACCCGCTCCACCGGCTTTGATGTCGGCGCCAGTGCGCCCCGAGCGGCATTCGCACCTCCGTCGCCATCGGATTGGACGGCGGCAGCTCCGACGCGAGATGCGGAGCCGGTCGTCGGCAGCAAGCGAGCCTCGGTCGCGGGGTTCGATGCAGAGATGCTGAAAAACGTCCGGCCTGCCTACAACGCTGCCCAAGGGGGCGATGCATCTGCTTGGCGGGCGTACTCCGGCGGCGCCCTGTCTCATGACCGGGACGTGCGGTACGATGAGGGCGACAGCGATAGCGAAGGGTCGCACTACGACGACGACGATGCCGTCGGCGAGGACAGTCGGCGGCCGCGCGCCGACCTCGGGCCAACACGGTCGGGCGACTCGGACTATGCTCGCCCAACGCTATCCCTCACAGAGCCAGACGCATCGACGGCAGGCGATTCGCGCCGCCCCAGCGAAAGCAGCTTCTTGCACCTTGGCGGCTCTCGCCGCGACACGAGCATGGGCAGCTCGCTCGATGCCAGCAGGGACAGCGGCCTCGCCTCACCACCAGTTCCGCAGCGGACGAGCAGCTTCAACCGGGATGAGGAGCTCGTCACGCCCAGCCTCGGCACCGCCACAGCGGGCACCAACACAACCACAAGTCCGCAGGCAGGGCTACCTACCAATAGCTGGGCGTCGCCCTTGCTCGACGATGCAGACCGTGCCGCTTCGAGGGCGGCATCCCGGCGACCGTCGCTGGCCCTGCACAGCTCGCAGATCCCCCTGAGACGGAGCAGCTCCGAGATACGACGCTCTTCCGACCACCGCCGACATGGTAGGGCCAGCACCGAGAACACCGAGCTTCGCGACGGCCTTGGTATCACCTCCAGCCTTCAGAGCTCGCCGGAGAAGCGCGGTACCGGTGGCGCAAACTCGCACGACAGCGCTTCAGCTCGTGGCTCTTTACGCGCCGGTGAGGAGCTCCAACTCCACCCTTCCCAGGACTCCAGCGCGAAGCCGCCGATCCGGGGTGAAGCTCTGCAGGTTGTCACCGAGGACCCGTCGAAGTCGCCGCGCATCGTGAAACGGGATGGATCTCCCACTCCGGCTCGCCGCGACGCGGCCACGCGACCAGACAGCAGAGACTCGGACATGAATGCCGAAGAGCAGGCCAGACTTGAGCGCGAGCTCCTCGCCGGAGACTCTGGCGACGGATCAAGGCCCAGGACGCTCAAAGAAGCACGAGAGAGGGCTAGGCTACGTCGGCAGCAGAGCGAGGCCGCAGCAGGACCCTCGACCTCGTCGCCGCTGAGAGAGTCGGCACCGACCGAAGCAAGGCCGTCTTCAAAGCGGACGGGAACGCGGCAAGAGGAAGCGCTACCCCGGAAAAGCACGGACTCGGTCGACCGCCCGTCGCGGGACCCAAGGAGGCTGTCGGCCAAGGAAGCAGTGCCACTGTCGCGGACTTCGACGAGATCCGACTTTTCGGCGCCATCGGACTACTCGCACGGCTCTGAGCCGGATCTGGACGGCCAATTCCAAGACGCAGCCAACGCGGGAAGCCGGACGTCTTACGAAGACGCCGTCAGCGGCGAACCCCTTCTGGGCGGCGACGATTTCGCATCCGCCGCTTCGCAGGGCTCGGGCGGCATGGAAGAGCTCACCGCTGCCGTCTCCTCGGCCATGCAGGACCTGAGCTTCGGGAGTGCCGACGACTCATCCAACACGATCTACGGCGCTGCTGGCCAAGGCGAGCTCGACCGTGCCGCCGCCTTGGACGCAGCGCGGACCGACCAGGATCTGCAGACGCCAAGACCGCCTGTATCTTCGCGCTTCGACGATGGCCGTCTGCGCACCGTCAGCGGCGCCGGGTTCGGCACTGCGACAGGCCGGGCAACGGTCGGCGACTCTGACTTGGAACTGGCCTCACCGTACGGAGAGAAGCAACTTCCGGATGCGGCTGCTTCTCGCAGCTTGCAGAGCGCCGTTCGAGAAGAGGCTCGGGCCCCAGACCCGTGGCCCATCACCAGGATCGAGATATACGGTAAGACGGTACCGTTTCCCAAGTCGTTTGCCAGCACCACGGTCACAGGCAGGAGGAAGGCCGCAGCCTGGGAGCGCGCCAAGCTGTACGCCCAATTCACCAATGACCTTCTGACGCTGCAGACTGGGCTCGAGCGATGGATGGATGCGGTCCAACGTCCGGCAATGCGGCAGCGTGAGTCGATTCACGTCGATCGGGGTGTGGGCGTCGAAATGGCCGGAAGATTGATCAGACTCTTTGCATATCCCTCACCATCCCTCTGGCAGAGCTGGGCCGACAGTCGCAAGACACCTCCGCCGTTGCAGATGAGCACGACGCCCGACGCGGCCACCCGCGCAACGAAGGGTCCTATGCGGCTTCGGTGCGCTCGGACCTGACATTCCCGATGCGAGGCGATGGCGGCAAGGCCAAGGAGATCGTTTCTTTGCTGCCGACGATGCCAGAGTCTCCGCCGAGCCGGGTGCCGGCCAATCTCCCTTACCCCTCTTTGGTGGATCAACGATCAAACTCGACGTCTAGCGGCAACTTTTCCACCTCCTCGATCAGTCAGCCCATTTCGCTTCATCACGAAGTCGCCGCGACCCAGGGCACGGGCAAGGCTGGTGGGATGACATCGTCGACGAGCAGCGGCGGCAACTCTCGCTCGGTCGCCGGCGGCAGCTTCTTTAGCAGCCTGGGCCGCAAGGGCAGCCGACGCGCTCCCGGCGGCTCGGTATCGAGCCTGGCCCAGGGCGGTCTAGCCTCGATCGCTGGGGCGGTGGGGGGTCCGCGGGGCCACAAGACCAAAGGCAAGACGATCTCGGCCCCGATACAGGCAACTGGAGAGCGCAGGAGCATGGACACAGCCGAACTGAGCAGTCCCGACCTGGGTTCGTATGGACGAGCGTCAGGGCTCGGCGAGAGCGCCAGCGCAAGCAGGCTCGCGACCGTCAGCGAACAACAGCTTTCTGCCGGTACCCTTGCATCGCCGACCGGCTCCCGACCCTCGCCAATGGGACCTCGCGCTCCTGGTTCCGTCTCCGGTCAGGGATTCTTCAGCAGTATCGGAAGGAGCAACTCGAACGATGCCGGCCGTGCCTCTGCCAACCCGTCTGCTCGCCCCTCGCACGATGGCAGCAGCATAGGCGGTTCCTCGCCGATGGTTTCCTCGCCCGAGTTCGAGCAGCGCGGATGGAACGAGCCGACCCAGCGTCCCAAGAACGGGCGCTCTGGCTCATCGGCCTCGCTACTCGGCAGCAGGGACAGCGCCATGTCCGCCGTCCGAAGCTCATTCTCATACGGCACGGTGCGGGAGAAGATGCGGGGCATGGCGCCCAGCAGCCCTGATCCTAGCGCAGCCAACGATCCGGGCTTCCAGGAGGCGCTCAGCAAACTCGCCGACGTGTTGCCGGATGCCGACAGCGACACGCTGGCCTACTACCTCCGCAAGGCCAAGGGCAACGATCTCGTCGCCATTGTGAGTCTTGCGTCCCTTGCGCGCTGCGTACGCTGCGAACCGATTAGGGCTTGCCCAGCTGACAGCCTCGACTTGTTCGATTCGACGGTCTGACGTGCATAGGGCGACTACCTACAAGACCAATCGCTGGGACGCCTGCCGGGCTAGCGAGCTTCGACCGAGGGAGGCCGCCGGTCGAGGATGTGGCGCGGATCGAGCGGGGGAAGACCCTTGACCTGTTCGCGCCCTGACTGCCCGTTGTATGCTGTCAATCGATGCTCTACGTCCCATCGTGGCATTTCCTGTCAACTGCTGCCTAGCTATCCATCTGCCTGTGCAATGCAGGGCTGTCGATGGGTGAGGGGGAAGGCTTTATGGAGGGACGATGAGCCCAGGCCAACCGTGGCTCTCGGCCGAGAAGAGCACGGATCTGGCGGCGCGCTCGCAGCCCGTGCCCGAGTGGAGGTCCGGCTGCTGCCACGGCGTCGCGTTTGGATTTTTCCTTTTCTCGGGAGGCGGCAACGGCGCCGTCGCACAGACGGCGAGGCAGAGCAGCGCGAACCTTCTCTCTGAGGATGAGCCTGTGGACCCCTCGCTCGACCCGCCCGCCCTACTCCCTGCCCGCCTTGCCCTGCTCTGTCCGCCCTGCCCACCCTGCCCTCTTCTTCCTGCAGACTCCCCCTTAGCTTTCCTCCTCACCACCACATCCATCCGTCGATCGCCTCACACCGCCACCTCTACATCTCACCATTTTGACCCAGCGAGACGTTTCTAGACCGACCTCCCGGCCCCGGCGTGTCGAGCACCATGGTCGCCTTCGTTGCCGTCCTGCTCGTCCTCTCGGCGGCGCTCTACCTCTCCTACGACGCCTACATCAAGCGCGTGCACGCACAGCGGGCGCGACAGTTTGCTCTGTGGCAGCGACGGAGCGCAGGGATCCCCGACAGCGACACCAGGCCCTTTGGTATCGCTCGTGCCGACGCACTCAAGAAGATCCAGGAACAACCGGCCGCTCCGGCCGCCCAGCCTCGAGCCAGCCCGCTCAAGCCGGGCTCGCCCGGCGGTACCAGGAAACCCACAGCATCGCCTCGTCGCGCGGGTCGATCCTCCCCTCTCAAGAAGCACCCGTCTGAATCCCCTCTCGCCGTGCCGGGTTACCTTCAGCACCGCAAAAGCAACAAGCCACGCAGCCCCCGCATTGCTAGAGACGAGCCAAGATGGCCCGGGGCCTTTGTCGAAGACGACGCCCCAGCAAAGGAGAAGTCCTCGTCTTCGCCGACAAAGAAGGCCAGCACGGCTTTGTCGCCCCACAACCTCAAGCACAAGCGCAGTGACACGGACCCCCGTTCGGGCAGCCCCAATGCTCGGCAGTCGAAGAAGAAGAGCAAGCAGATTGCTGAGGACAAACGCGGACGCCGTACCGGCGCTGCTCCCGTATCCAAGAAGCAGCGCGATGGGCACAATGACAACCTCGCCGCCGCCGGCAAGCGGAAGGGCCAGGCGCAGCCGCAGCAGCTCGATGACGGCAGTGATAGCGACCTTGACATGGACGAATCTTCCCCGCCGCGCGTGGCGGCAGGACTCCGCGGCAAGAAGAGGGACGTCGGCGAGGTAGACAGCGAGGAGAGCGCGGCCGGAGTGTCGACTCGAGCGGTATACAGCAAGAAGCGCGGCAAGGCGCGCAACTCGCCGGCGTCGAACAGGCCGAAACTCTCTGATCTCGAGTACCAGCTCGAGGACGAGGAAATGGCATCGCTGTCCGACTTTGGCGCCCATCGGATCGAGACTGACCGCGAGTCGCTGGTCGACGCGGGTAGCCGACCTCGGACGGGCCAGGTCAAGAGCAAGAACAAGAGCAAGACCAAGGGCAAGGGCATGAGCAAGAGCAAGAGCAAGGGCCAGGGCAAGCGCGAGGTGGACATGTCGGATGACCACGAACCCGGCGACGAGTGGACCGACCTCAATGGTCTCCAATGGAGGATTGGCGAGGACGGCGTCAGGAGGCGCGCGACCGTCGTCGTCGAGATGCGCCCGAAGTACAACATGCCCAAGGACTCGCAGCACCCCGACGCCCAGCAAAAGATCCAGGTGTACGTGGAGCGGTTCCTCTCGGAGCAGGAGTTCGACGAGGCAAAGGCCCAGAAGCGCCTTGGATTCCAGGAGGCCGAGCGGCAGCTCGAGGCCGAAGCCAAGCGCAAGGCGGCCGAGGAGGCCGCCGCCAGGGCCGCCGAACGCGCGGCTGTGAGCCGAGAAGTCTTCACGCCCAAGAAGCTGCGCAACCCGGACCTTCTCTTTAGCGACGTCGTCCCGCCCGGGGCTGCTCGGTCGGGCGTCGATCTCAAGCGATCTGCCGGCACGCCTCCTCGCCAAGGCTCGACGCCTTCGCGTCAAGGCACGCCGACCTCCATGATCATGGCGAACAAGAGGATCTCTCTGTCGGTCTCCAAGAGCGCCGGACCCAGCCTCAGCAACTCACCTTCTAGCCGCACCGCCTTGGATGCGGAGAGCAAGCGGAGGCGAGAAGAAGCTTTGATGAGGAGGCTCCGCGAAGAGAAGGAGGCCAAGGAGGCAGCTGCCAGGCTGAGGGCGCCCGCCATCGCGGCCCCCTCGCCCATCGCTCAAAATTCGACCGGTGCAAGCAGCGGCTCTGCCACCGCAACGCCCATCTCGGCCTCTGCGAGCTCCATCTTCCCGGCAACTACCGCAACCACGGCCTCGGGTGCCGACACAGCAAAGCCGGCAGAGTCGACGCCGGCAGGCGTGGATTCGAAGCCCTCGTTCAGCTTTGGCGCCGCCCCCGCCGTCTCAGCCGCCCCGCCGACACCCCCGATTGGTGGCGCGACCACCGCAACCGCTACGACCACGCCCGCCCCTGCAACGGCTCCCAGCTTCTCCTTTGGCGAGCCCAAGACTGAGGGTACTGCCAACACGCCCAGCTCGTCGAGCCCCGCCTTCGGTGCCGGAGCAAGCGATGCCGCACCCAAGCCTGCTGGCTCGGCGGCCACCTCCACTCCGGCTTTCACGTTCGGTGCGCCCGCAACCAGTGGCGGCAGCAAGCCTGCAGCTAGCTCGACCTTCACCTTCGGATCGTCCAGCGCTACGGCGCCCGCCGCGAACGGACCGGGTGTCTTCACCTTTGGTGCGTCCTCGAACGGCAACCAGTCGGGCTCGGCTGCCCCGTCGCCCGGCGGCTTCACCTTTTCGATCGGCAAGAAGTGATGAACATGGGAAGCTCCGCGCTTGAGCGCACCAGCAGGCATTCGACGGCAGCCGCTACTGCCCCCCGCCAAGAAGGCGGAAAGTGACCGCGATGAGGAGCTACTCGCGCTGTCCCTTGAGCCGGCGTCCAAGGGCGAACCGGATGTCCCTGAACTTCCTTCAGCTGCTATCAAGTCCAAGGGAAGTCGTGCCGCCGCCAACACGGCCTCCGCCAAGACCAAGGCTAAGGCTGCGCTCGACAAGTACCAGGTCGACGACGACGATTCGGGATCCGACAGCGATTTTGAGCCGGCCGGCTACAGCAAGCATGCTTCGCGCTTGGCCCGACAGTGCGGCACGCCTCGAGCGCGACATCGACCTTGGCTCTGATGCCAGCTCCTCGGACGGCTCCGATGGCAGAGAAACGTGCGGCCTTGGCTCCAATCGACCGAGCATGAGGAGAGGACAACGAAAGCGCCTCGCCGCGGTCTATTGTTGACCAGATCGACGAGGCTGGAGAAGCGGACGTAGCAGGATTTCACAGAAGACAGATTGTACAATACTCGTAGCAGGATCCCATCCTTTCCCGTAAGAGACGCAGCCGGCTGTTCCTATCACTCGCAATCGCGTCGCTCTGTGGTGGGGTCGAGGATGTCAGCATGACTGCGGCATCGCCTATCCTCACACTCGCGATACCGTGCGGTTCCAGTCATTTGGAGCAACGTGTCGCCGCGCCGCGGTCGATGGCGTGGGGAGGCCACTCGATTCGCCCAGAGATACGAGATGGACGTTGATGCGCGATAGTGGACTTGCCGCCGTATCGAGACGTCGATCGGCCCACTTCGATACGAAAGGGCAGATAAGGATGCGGCCGGGGACGGAGGGAGGCAAGCCGCTTATCTCGTTCGGCAGGCCCTTATCAGGCGGCGGCTTATCGCCAGGGACCTACATGTACATATCAGTCCTCGACGATGACCCAGATGTACCCCGCACTCGTGTGTTCGACGCATGTGCTAGAAGGCAGGCAGGGTTTGAGTTTGGCAACAAAAGAGAAGCAAGCAAGCAGGCAAGCAAGCAGCGAACCAGGACGATGACATGTGGGTCATTGAGAACGCCTTGAAACTGCGGGGAAGACACAAGGTCGAGAACCGGCGACGGCGGCGTGGGGAGGACATGGTCGGCGAGCAGGCCGGACGATATCGCGGCCGAGGGCGGGCGGTGGTGGTTGGTTCGGCACCGTGCCCGACGGCCGACCAGGCTTGGACGGGCCGAACCCGATCGCATTTGACGGTCGGCCCGAACAACCACACGATCGGTGCCGAGGCTGTCTCGGCGGCGGCACGACGGGTATATCCGCGGGACGGTGATCGACCACCAGCTGGGCTGCCGCCGCCGCACGCGGTGCGGTGCGATTGGTCGACAATCGAACGGTCCGCGGCCTGCGGGCGAGCGTCGGAACACCTCCCTCCGGTCCAGGCCAGCGGCAATTTCGCCGTCTTTGTGCGGGCAGCCAGAGCTACGGTGGGCAACCGACGAAAACGGGCGCTGGAAGAAAATCCTGCAGGAACGCGTCAATTTGAAACTTTCCGCGACGCTTTCGAGCTCCGCCCAACCTGGTTGTGCCGTGGGCCGTCCTCCAACTTCGGCCAGCGCCGAGTCGACGAGCAAGTCCAACCCCCCGGTCCATCCTGCCCGCCCCTCGCAACGGTACATATCGTGTCCGCAGGGACGACGGACTGACCACCATCACGGTCTGTGCTTCTACAAGAGATGATGCCAATGGAGGGACTCCGCTTTCCGTCGAGAGCGTGGATTAGGATCGTCTTGATGGACGCGCGAAGTCGCCAGCCTGGACGAGGCTCGGAATGCCCGGGGGCACAAGATCGCGGAGGACAGAGTCGGCGGGGCTGCGAGCGACGGAAAAAGCCCGTTGTGAACGTCCAATGAAACGAACGAAAACATCCGAACCGCCCCGTGGCCGTGAGGGGGTTTTCAGCTCCCGCCACGGCGAAGAGGCCGAACCGCCGCTCTTCTAGGCCTGAGCTCCAGATTCAAATCGAAGAACGGCACTTGATTGGACTGGCAATTTGTCCGGTCCGTGTCCTCCGCCACGAACATCCTTCCCGGTTACGGAGCGCTTCCGGTCGGCCAACCACCGGCAAGGGGCTTGATCTTCCCAGCCCTTGACGAAGGCTGTGTCAGGTGACGGTCGAGCTCAGACTCTGCGATCATGGAGAGCGTCGTCGAGAAGATCGCGATGGCCGTGTTCACTTAGAGCGGACGTCGCGATACGAATCGGGGTCACCCTGCGTGCGGGCCAAGTCGATGGGACAAGGCCTCCATCGCAGTTTCTTCCTGATTGCAATGGCACGGGTAACTACTGTCTTCTACCTAGCGGGTGTCATCCGGCAAGCATAAGACGTGATTCCTCTCTCTCGGACTCGGGAGCGGGCCGAAGGTGTACCGTCGCCATGCTTGAGCAAGCCCCGTCCCGGCGCTGAAAGAGACGTGGTGGTGGCCCGCTTTCAGACCAGATCTTGCTCGCTTCTACGAGGTACCCCTCGCCGACGGCACGCCTTCCTACAGTCGGCTACGTTACTCAGCCTTCAAGCAAGCAACGCGCGCTACTCTATATCTGGACATCCACGCTCGAGACACACGCGGGATGATGTGAGCAGGGGCAGGTGCGGCAGGGTAGGCCGTTCGGTCGGGGACGGTTAGTTGGCAGGCAAGGCTCACGTACGGCGTAGAAGGTCTTGGCGCAGCAGCGGAAAGCGTGATTCGGGGGGTTGGGTCAAAGTCTTCGCCCCGAGCCCCTCCCCTTTCCTGGCGACAACCTCAGACGCCAAGCCTTTGTCCTGGCCATCGCTTATGTGCCATGAAAAGCGGTGCTTGCTTGTCCGTCGCCCCACCGACTAGGTACCTGGCTTGAGTACCGGTACACCACCGCCTATCGTGCTTCGTCGAAGGGCCTGACGAGGCTAGCGATACCGCTTCCGACTCGACCTACAGCAGCAACACGACGGGATCAAGAAACGCAACGGCGAGCGACGATGCCGGCCACCTACAACGGTTCATACACGTGGAAACCTGTCCCGATCCCCGCCGTGACCACTCAGCCGGTACAACTGTGTTCCTGACTGGGCCAAGGGAGCAGCTGGCGGCCAAGACACGGCATGTGCCGTATGTACCAGCATGCGCCGAGGATGACTGCCAGCGGCGATACGGGCCGGGTCGCCGTGCGGTTGCGAGGTGATTGGACGATGGTCGCCTGCAAGGCTACCCCGCAAAAGGGCAGGCGGGATGCGTCAAGCGAGCAGCCACGAGCTGTGCCCTCCCTGGGTCGCCACGCGTTAACCTGTATGCGGCGTCGGCCGTGGCGTAAGGCCAGAGTGGCCAGCCAGGCATTTTGAAATCCATACATGTTTCTCGAATTGAGAAATTGAAAGCTGCCGGGTGGTTTGAGTCGTCGGCGCGTGGGGTCTTGGCCGTTTCAAAGCACTTGGCCTTATGGCTAATCAGCCCAATGAGGCGTGTTTGCGGTCACCGAAGCCTCTTGATTGGCTGCCCCCACGAGATGGCCGTCGGGGCTGGGCCAATCTTCCCCGCCTCCGGGCGGCGTGCCCTCGGCGACCGCATGAATAGATTGATTGAAGCCGCAGACCCTATGCAGCTGGGTCTGGACTGCGGGAAAGGCCTTCCCTAGCCTAGGCGTACTACTGTACGTGTGGTCGTGTGCCCAACCTCGGCGCTCGTCTCGACCTGCCCGCTCAAGGCATTTCGCCAGCGGGCCAGCTTGTCGCGTCCTGAGCCCAGCCAGCCAGCCAGTTAGCCAGCCAACCTGCCTGATTTGCCATGCGCCCCCCTGCTCGCATGGGTCACCTGGTCGACGGCCCTTTCCGGCGCCAACCCCAAGGCCATGCGATGGGGTTTCGCGGCGGGCTCCCAAGAAGGAAGCAGAGCAGGCCAGGATGGCGCGACAACCGCCCAACTGGCCACGGGCCTGCTGGCCTGCCATCGGCGGTGGCGAAACGGCAACTGTGCGTATGCCGCCCGTGGTCCCGTGTGGTACTGCGCCTGGCCTGTTGCCCTTTCCCCGCACACCAGATTGGCGGCGGCTGCAATCGAATGGCAAGGCCTGGCCAGGCACTGCACTGGGCGCTCTCGCCAGGGCCGCGCGCGCCGCTGCCAACCTTGTGCTGCGCTGCGCTGCACTGCGCCCACCCTCGCCCGGTTGAGCTCGCTATCCATCCAATGGCGCCGCCCTCGTCTGCCTACAAATCGCACCGTGGCCGCACCATCCACGGGCCGATAAGTACCAGCCTCTTCGCTCCTCCCATCCCGTCGTTCGTCCGTCCCTCCAACCTCGTCCACAGTTCCCGGTCTTCTCCCTCGCCCCTTGGCCTTTGTCCACCAGACCTCGCACCTTTCAGCAGGCTCTGAACCTCTTCCTCCGGCGCAGCACTTCTTTCCCACCGCCGCCACCCTCATCGCCCCCACACTTTCCCATTCCGAGCATCAGCTGAGCGGTGCATAGACAGCCACCATGGGTGCCTGGCAAAACTTCAAGGACGGCTTCAGGGCCGAGGAGGGAGACTCAACGTCCCTCTCCAGCGCCGCCCCGCCCAACTACGACGACAAGGGCGAAAAGGCCGACTACGACCCTCATGCCGTCGAGACTCAAGGCGTCCCGGTCGCCGCTGAGAACAACGGCGGTCTCAAGCGTGGTCTCCACGGACGACACGTCCAGTTCATTGCCCTCGGTGGCTCCATCGGTACCGGTGAGTGGCGCTGCGCGCCGACTGCCTCGCGCTGAAGCGTCATTCTCGCGCCCAGTTTCTTACCTGCCTCTTGTCCGTCGCGCCCCCTGCATCTCCACAGGTCTCTTCATCGGCTCCGGAGGTGCCCTCGCCACTGGTGGCCCCGGTTTCCTCATGATCGACTTCATCCTGATCGGTTTCATGCTCCTCGCGGTCGTCATGGCCCTTGGTGAACTCGCGTCCATCTTCCCCGTCGCCGGATCTTTCGCTGCCTACTCGACCCGCTTCATCGACCCCGCCGTCGGTTTCGCTATGGCCTACAACTACTGGCTCCAGTGGCTCATCGTCCTCCCCCTCGAGCTCGTCGCCGCCTCGATCGTCATCACCTACTGGGACCCTAACGAGGTGGTGCCGCGCGGCGTCTGGGTCGCGCTCTTCCTCGTCATCATTGCCATCATCAACTTCTTCGGTGTCCGCGGATACGGAGAGTTTGAGTTCTTCGGCTCGCTCGTCAAGGTCCTCGCTGTCATCGGCTTCATCCTGGTCGGCATCATCATCAACTGCGGCGGTGGCCCGAACGGACGCTACTACGGCGTCGAGACGTGGCGCAACCCCGGTGCCTTCAACAACGGCTTCAAGGGCTTCGCCTCGGTCTTCGTCACGGCCGCCTTCTCGTACGCCGGCACTGAGCTCATTGGCCTCGCCGCCGCCGAGACCTCGAACCCGCGCAAGGAGATCCCCAAGGCTGCCAAGCAGATCTTTGCCCGTATCATCATCTTCTACGTCGTCTCGCTCTTCATCGTCAGCACCATCGTCCCCTACACCGAGCCCCGCCTTGGCTCCGGCTCGTACGACGCTCGCGCCTCGCCCTTCGTCATTGCCATCGACTACGCCAAGATTGACGTCCTGCCATCGATCATGAACGCCGTCATCCTCATCTCGGTCCTCTCGGTCGGCAACTCGGCCGTCTACGCCGCGAGCCGTACCCTCGGCGCCATGGCCAACATCGGACAGGCCCCCAAGATCTTCTCCTTCGTCGACCGCAACGGACGCCCCGTCCCCGCCGTCCTGCTCTCGCTCATCTTTGGCCTGCTCGCCTTCCTCGTCTACGCCGCCGACGACGCGCGCAGCACCGTCTTCAACTGGCTGCTCGCCATCTCGGGTCTGTCGACCATCATCACCTGGATGTGCATCTGCATCGCCCACGTCCGCTTCCGCATCGCGTGGCAGAGGAACGGCCACACGCTCGAGGAGCTGCCCTGGAAGTCGCCCTTTGGCATCTACGGCTCCTACTTCGGCGCCTTCTTCAACTTCCTCGTCATCTGCTTCACCTTCTACACCGCCGTCTTCCCCATCGGCGAGGGCGAGATGACCAGCAGCGACCGCGTCACCGCCTTCTTCATGTCCTTCATCTCGGTCCCCATCGTCATCCTCTTCTGGGCCTTCTGGAAGATCGTCCACAGGTCCAAGATTGTCGCCATCGACGAGATCGACATCACCACCGGCAGGCGCGACCCCGTCCCCGTCGAGGTCCTCCGCCGCGAGCGCGAGGAGGCCGCCGCCCGCCCCCTCCACATCAAGATCTTCAAGGCCATCTTCTAAAAAGGGGTCGATCTCCCCCTTGTGGACCGATCATCTTCCCACCTGCTGGATCTCTCTTGTCACGATACCCTCGACGCTTGCTTCTTTTCTCTCCCTACCCTTACCCCCCTCGCCATTCCACGCCCGAGTCACGAATCGCCCTTCTTGTATTTTCCAACCCCTTGATGATGACGACGAAGATGATAAAGCAAAAGTCAGCCTTCACAGCATAGCACAGCGCAGCAGCGCGTCTTCGTGTGTGAGATGCCTGTGCCAGCGTCGAGTGTGTGCCCGTCAGACGCTCGGATCGCAGGGTATGGTACGGTGGGCCACAGCATGGGGCGACTAAACACGTGGCAGCGGGCTGTCAGAACCGGAGACCGGGTCAGGAAGCTGTGCCTCGGGTGTATCGATGCCCTCGCCCCGTGCTGCCAAGGGCACGAGTCGTGCGTTTGAGGTGAGATAGGACACGAGGTCGACGTCAGCGTGCGCCGTCCCACGCCCCGTCACAGCAACAGGGCACTTACCGATCTCGACCACTTCCTGCCTTTGCCTCTCATCCTTGATGCGGCCGGACCGGACCAGGTCGAGGTTTCTGCTCGCCACCTCTGACCGGACGCTCGAGGCGGCGAGCACGGCGTCCCACAGCGCCTTGCCCTCTTCCTTCCAGTCGAGGATGGCGGTGGGTGAAAAGGCGCAGATGAGCTGGAGGTGCAGGTAGACGTTCTTCAGCCGGCCTTGTGACGCCGACGCCGACGCTGACGCAGGCAACGAAAGAGTGTGGATCAGGACGCTCTCGAGGACGTTGAGCAGCGTATCCGTCGAGGGCGGTTCTGGTTGCTGGAGGGGTAACGCTGCGGCTGGACGGGTTGGTAGAGGCGGGGCGGCAAAGTGGTCGGTGCCCGTCGAGGGGACATCTCGTTGGGTCCCATCAAAGTCCATGAGTGAAAGCAGGTCATGGATGTTAGGCATCCCTCCCCTCGGCCCCGTCTCGTCGTCGTCGTCGTCGGCGGTGCCAGCACCGCGCGACTCGGCATCCTCCTCGTCGAGGTCGTCGTCGACGTACATCGACAGTGCCCGCCGCGCTCGTCTGGGCCCGTTTGAAAGCCCGCCGATGCTCGAGGGCCGCGAGGCGAGCGAGATGCGCGCCGGGCTGCAGGTTCCCCCCGCCGTTGGGCTACTCCCGAGCTGTACCGCAGCGGCGCCGGCCGGATCGTGTACGGATGAGGCGGTCGTCGACCTTCTGCTGTGCCAGATGGACGCCCGCTTTCCGCCCTCGACGACGCTCAGATGGTGCGATGCGTTCGAGCGCCGTGGCAAGTGTCCGAGTCCGTCCCGCAGCAGCGGCGGCGGCAGTGGAGCCGTGGATGGTCCTCCCGCTGCTGCTGCGGACTGTGCAGCCGCCGCGGGTGCCTCTGGGACCGAGACGAGGCTAAGCTGCGTCACGACCAGCCTCGTGATGTTGAACAGGGCGCGCATCTTGTGGTGCGGGCTGGGATGATGGTCAAAGCGCTGCAGCAGACGATCGACGCCGCTCGATGACAGCTTCGACGCGAGCTCTGGATCGCGATGTTGCAGCGAGCCTTCTACCCGGCCCAGGAATGCCCTGACCCACTTGTCTGGGTCATTCCTCCCAGCGGCAGCAGAAGAATCTCTTCCGTTCGTCGTTGCCATCACAGCCTCGGTCTGCGTGGCCATCGCCATGGCCTCGGAGAGCAGCAGTCCCGTAGCGGCGAGCTGGACCCGCTGCAGAAACGTCTCGAGGCCTACCACAGGCTCGGCTGGGAGCTCGCCAGCCTGTAGAAGCGCCTTGGTCGCGACGCCAAATGTGAAGATCGCCAGGTCCTCTGCATCGACACTGGCAGCCGCGTTTCCCCTGCGCTTCCGCGACGAGAGGAACGGCTTGGCGAGCAGCGCCTCCCTGCTCCAGAGCGGTGACGAAAAGAAGCTGCCGGCGTCGCGCACGATCTTCTGGAATGCCGGATCGAGCCCCTGGACGAAGCTCGCCTTGTCCGCTGGCAGGGAAAGGTCGTGGATGCCCAGGCTCTCAAACCAATTCGGTTCTCCACTCGCGCGCTCGTCACTGCCGTGGTCGTGGTGTCCATGAAGACCGAGTGTGGCGGCCATGATGCTGCTGGCCACCTCGGGACTGGTGCGGATTTCGCACGCGTACCAGCAGCGGGTCCGGAGCTCCTGGAGGCTGCTGAGCAGGATGCGAGCCTTGGTGCTCAACTCGGTCCATTCGCCTTCGAGCCGCGATAGGCGCGCCTGCGTCTTGACTTGATGAGACTCGCACTTCCTGACCTCGTCCCGGAACGGTAGAAGGATCCGCTCGGCGAGCGGGGCGAAGTCGGTGCCACTCGAGCGCCCAGGCGCGCTGATCAAGGACGGAGCGGCCCTGGAGCAGTACCGCAGTACCGCGGCCGTCTGCCGGAAGAGCACCGCATCGACAAAGTTCTCGTGCTCCTCGGCTCGTCGTGTCGCCACCTCGAAGGTCTCCGGCAGCGAAGGGGCGCTGCGCGTGCTGTACCCTCTCCGAATGAGAGCCAGCATGCCGCGGCGGACTTCTTCAACCGGCAGATGGCTCAAACCCGAGGGACCAGTGCTTGAACCGGCATCGTGCCCCTGCTGCAGCAGGACATGAGTCGGCGCATTCGTGACGGGCGAGGCCCGTGAGGTGGAGGCAACGCTAGCGAAGGTCTGCGCAATCGACCCTACCGCTGGATCAGCACACCGCGGCTTCGGCGTCGCCGCGCCATCCCGACGAGTGTTATCGACCACGTTTGCGTCGAGTTGGAAGAGAGAATCGAGCGTTTTCTCGGCGAATGGCGAGCACGGCGGGCTCTCCCAGTCGCAGCAGGCGTCTGCCTGCTCCTCGGACTGGGCTGATGACGAGGCAACGGAGAAACCCGAGCTCGGACCAGCAATGTCGGCGGCGAGGAAGCTTGATTGTGCCTTCGTGGTAGCGTCGGGATCCGGATCCGTACTGGCTTGCGTAGGCCGACGGAAGGTGGTGCGGTCTAAGCTGAGGCTGAAGTCGCCCCGTGGACGCTGTGCAAGAGCCTGCTGTGCCTCCTCGACGAAGCAATCGACCTCGGAAAGGGACGTCGAGACGCATGCCTTCATCCGCCGCGAGTCGAAAGCGGCATAGAGGAGAGGCAAATCGTAGGCATCCGTCGAGTCGGCCGACTTGCCTGGCCGCGTAGATTCCCTGATCGCTTCCAGCAGCGATTCGACGTCCTTCCTCTCAACATGACGACGGCTCGGATGCGGCGCGCCTGATTCGCCCGTTGCGGGCGCGACTCTAGTGTTGCAGCAGGCGGCATCGAGAAAACCAAGGACCGAAGCCTGGGTGAAGGCCAGAGCTTCGTTGCGGGACAGCGAGAAGGCCTTGGCCTCGGTGGCAGGAGCCGGCTGCGCAGCGTCAAAACCTGCGTCGCTTGATCTATTGTGCACCTCGTAATCGGCGCCAAAAAGATCAAGCAAGCGTCGACACCCAGCGGCGAGGCCTTCGGGCTGCTCGGGCTGCTCGAACTGGACCGGCGACACCGAGGACACGCGGGCGCACTTGACGATCCCGCTATACAGGGCGCGATGCAGCCCGTTGAGCGCTCGGCACGAGACTTCGTCAGACGTCCACACATCCTCGAATCCTCGGATGCCCTTGTCCGCGGTCGCGTCACGCAGGTCTTCATATGAAAGCGCATCGTCGACCGGCAGCCGTGTGCTGTGGGCGGCCCAAAGGAGCTTGCCACCGCGCAGTGACCTGCCCAGGTTCTCGGGGTGCGTGATGAGGTCGCGTAGGACCGTGAAGGCGAACCATCTCACGACGATGACGAGACGGATCTTACGGCTCTCCTCGGGGAATTCCGAGGCTGGGAAATGCTTGCGCAACAGGCGGTTCGACAGTCGGCAGGCTAGAGGCAGCGAGGACCTCGCACCAACGCCGGCCGTCTTTTCATCTCCAGACGCTGAGCCGCCGATGAGGATTTGCAGCACCCGCGGCGCGAAAGCCGTGACGGGATCGGCGGGCTCAGCCTCTTTGGCGGCGAGATTGACCGTTTGGCCGCTACTCGCGATCCGCCTCGGCCTCGGCCTGAAGGGTGAAGCCTCCGGCGATGGTGAGCCGCTCGCGGCGGCTATCGCTTCAAGCGCCGAATGGGCGTCTTTGGCTGGGCTTTTTGCCGTACCGACTGCTGCCATCGAAGCCGAAGATACCTGTGCTGCGGGACCACCCATGGCGGACGCACCGAGCAGCTTGAAGGCAGAGCTGCTCCCGAGCGCGATGTGCTTGGCGTCTGAGTCGCCGGACGGCCCACCAGGCGCTGAAAGCTCCGGTCGCTCGGCATGCACTCCTGCAGTCGTCGCAGCAGCACCCGTGGTCGGCTTGACGAAGCGCGACACAGACAGGGTGGGGGGCACCTTGATGCCATCGTCCTTGCGATCTTCGCTAAGGCGCTCCTGAGGTGTGGCCGCAGGATCTTGCTCATTTCCGCGCTGTGTTGCTTCGCTCTGCTTTTCTGACCCGGCAACCACGGCATGGCTGGCGTCTGTGCCTGCACGGCCGATGAGCTTGCTGCCAATGTTGCCCCCGGCCGTCAGTAGGCCGCTGATCGTTGTCATGCCCGAGTGAAGGCTCGCGTTCCACGCATCAGCCGCGCTGCTGCCGAGCGCAGACAGCGGCGCTGTCGCGGAGCGCGGCCATATGCTGGCCGATAGCTCTGCAGAGAGCGGGTGCGATGGTCTTCTGCCAAAACCTTCGAGCTGCCTCGGCGAGGCGGTCGTCTCCCTTCGGCGACACTCTTCGAGGAAGGCGAGAAGTTCAATCTCGAGGGCAGGCGAAGGCGCAAGCGGGTCCCGTTGCAGGTCCCGCTCACAGGCGGCTACATCATCGCCCTGCTCCCGCAGATCGGCCGCGTGCAGGATGTCGAGCACGGTCATGAAGAGGAGGTCGGCTTCCCTGCCATCGAGCTGATCGCTCTGCTTGATGCCCCGCACAAAGATGTGCTCGGCGAGCTCGAGCGCGGCCGAGGTTCCCCTTGCCGCGATGACGACGCCAAAGGCGGCCGCGACATCCTCTGGCGAGAGCCTCTGCGAGTGCGACGCCTCTCCGCCTGACCTGTCGCTGACCGATGCCCGTATGATGGACGAGGCTAGCGCCCGGAGATTGCCGATGCCGAATCGGAGCACCTTGAGCAACAGACTGGCGTCCTTGGTTGGCAGAGCCGTAGCGCCAGCACCGTCCGAGTCGCCCAATGGCGTGTTTGGGCCGATCCAGCCGGAGAGTGGGGTCGGTCCGTCTCCGATGGCCGCAGCGTTGGCCCCTTTCCCTTGGCGATGTCGCGGTCTCGGAGCCGTCCCGAGCCAACCCTCGTCCGCCTGGTGGCCTTTGAGGGCGTGGCGGGAAGCGCTGGACCAGTTGGCGTCAAAGCGGCCGAGAGCACGGCCGTAGGCTTCGGCGAACCCGGCAGCCTCCTTCCCGAGAGCCTGGCGCAGAGCGGCGTCGCGCTGGCCCGTCGGCGATCCCGATAGCAACGAGGACGGCGATGCCAAGAGTTTGCTGGGGGTCGCTAGCGGATACGAGGGGCTGTTCGAGCCAGCAAGCGCTGCGGAAGAGCTGAAAGACCGCGTGAGCGATGATGATCCGCCGCCGCCGCTGCCGCTGCCATCGCCGCTGCTCTTTGGCGCTGCAGAGGCAGGCGGAGCAGTCTGCCGGGCTATCTCGCTGGCCCATTCGCCCGTGACGGCCTGGCTGAGCGTGGCGATCCTCTGGTGAGCACGTTCCAGGCCGAGGCGATCGGATTCGAGGTCCGAGAGGGCGCGCAGCGCGAGCGAGACGGCGTGGAGGCGGTGCTGCAGCGCATCGTCGAGGCGGGCAGAGCTGGCGAGCTGGACGGGTAGGCGGTGTAGGTGCGCTTGGAGCTCGGTGAGCTGTTCCATTCCCCCCTTTGTTGGTCGGTGAGTCGAGCGGCCCCCGCTGCACAAGATCCGAGCGCCCGCCAGTCGTGAACAAGGCAAGAGATGGAGGTGGTGGGGCTGCGTCTACCACCAGAGACGTGAGGCTTTGTGGGGAAACGCGCGTGGGGCGGGGGTGGAGGAGCCCAAGCAGCAACAACCAGGCGGCCATGCGCAGGGCATGGGCGAGACCAGCACGACGTACGGCCAGCTCAAGCAGCCCCCGACCGGATGGCCTCCAGCCGCTCCAGCAGCAAGCTCTGCCTCGACCTCCGGAAAGCCGCGACCGGAGAACCTAGGGACGGCGCACCACAAGCTAAGGTCCGCGGTAACGAGGAGAGCATGAGGCAGGTCGACAGGGTTTTTGGTGTTGTTTGATCCGCTCTTTTCCAGCAGAGAAGCAAGCACACACGGCAGGCAGCCCCGGTCGGACCAGCGCGGTCGTCAGCCGGCGAGACCCCAGCCAAGCCTGCCGCCCTCATGCTTTTGCCAAGTTTTAGAAAATGTCGACTTTCAGATCCTAAAAGCGAGGTGTCCCAGCTGGAATCTTGCAACTTTTGAGAAATTTGCCAGGCGTCCTCGAGACTCGAACACCTGAAGAAATCCGGGGGATCGCCAATTTTTAGACTCTTTTTCTTTTTCTTTTGGGCAGTTGGTCGCTGATGCCTCGCAGGGATCAACAACGGATCGCGGGTTCACCGCCGCTGATTTAAAAAACCGCTGGATTCCAAAATTGTCGGCGAGGTCAGCAGCCCTTTCTTTGAAAACGTCAAGACGTCGAAGTTCCTGAAAGTTGCTAAAACTCAAAACTTCGCGACCGGCCCTTGATCCTCCGAACAGGCGCTTCCCGCCGCGAGGCGGTATTCCTGCTGCCAAGTCTCCTTGCCGCTCAGCCACGCCTTCCATCGCTTGCCTCCGCTTCTCCGGCGCGGCTAGGACGGGGGAACGGCAAGCTACCGTCCGCCACCGACAGCCTGCCAGCAGACAGACTCAGACTCACACACACCGCGATGGGTCAAGAACGAGTGTACTTGCTGTGGGCAGGTATCCCCCTCGACGCCTGCGCAACATGTCACAGACAGGTCCTACGGTATACATGAGGTTCCAAGGCGCAAGACGGGAACGACGCATCAGCGCAGCAGATCCGCGCTGCGAGGTGCCGCCGTGGGCGTCTTGGCGGCCATCGACGAGGCGTCGCCGTCCTCGTCCCTCTCGTCGAACTCGTCGCCAAACTGGATCTCGACGCGTCCCCGCTCCGGTATCACGAGCCGGTTGGGCTTGAAGCTCAGGCCGCTTTCGCGCCGCTTGAGCGACCCTTCGTCGTATCCCGCCGCCGCCCCGCCTTCGACGTCGTCTTCCTGCTCCTCCATCAGGCTAGGGCTGAAGGGCTCCGACCTCTTCAGAGGCGAGCCGCGACCCGTGACGCTCGAGCTCGGATACTGGACCGCAGCCGCAGCCGGAGCTGAGGCCTCGTACTCGTCTCGCAGCATCGACGAGCTCCTGCGCGGCGGTATCCGGAATGGCTGCACCGTCTCCTGCTCGATCGACACCGCGCCCGCCGGCTTGCTCGGACTGGATAGGGCGGCAGCAGAGGCGGAGGGCGTGGGATCCGGGGCCATCGTCACCGAGACTTCGGGATCGGCCGAACTCGACGACCACTCCCCCAGCATGGCCACGCGCCGCATGATCTCGTAGATCTCGTCGAGCAACGGATCGGCCAGCAGCGGCACCGGGCTCCAGCTTCCACCCGCCGCAAAGCCCTTGCCCTGCGGGAAGAGGCTGCTCCGACTGGCGTTGCTCATCGCAGTCGAGTTGGACGCGCCGCTCACCACGCTCTCTGCATCCGCAGTGACGTCGGCGTCGATCGATGACACCGCATCCGGTGACGTAGGCCTCGAGCCGCGCCGCGACGATGCTGCAGAAGACTGCGACGAGCGCACCGAGCCGCTCTCGGACCCGGCCGCGCTGCGCAGGCTGGGCGTGCCCGTCCCCGTAAAGTGACCGCGTCCGAAGCCGAACGCATCGCCCGGGGTGACGACCATGGCGTCGGGCCTCGAGGGCAACGCAAATGGCAGCATGTCGCGACTGTTGAGCATCTCGGTCACAGTCTCGGGCACCGAGGTCGACAGCGACCGCCCATTGATGCCAAGAGGCGCGCCGGCGGCGGTCCAGGGCGGCACGTAGTCGGCCATGCTCTTGCCCGGCGCGAAGAGGCCGTCGATGGCCTGCTGCGCCGACTGGGCCGTCGCCTCGGCCACCGTCAGAGGCTCCGAGGGGCCGGCCGTCGCGATCGTCGAGACGCTGGCGTCGCCCGCATCGTAGACGCTGCCGCGACTCCGATCGCCGCTTGCTTGCGCAGCATCCCCATCGACGTCCATGGCGAGGTCCTGGGGGTCGTCAGAGTAGGCTGCGCCTCTGAAGCCGCTGTCGTCTCCGTCGCCGAGGCTGCTCGGGCTCGGCGACCGGCTGTCTGGCGTATATCCGTCTTGCGTCGCGGTGCCCGACCGGTGATGATGCGAGATGGGCTTTGGATCGAGGCCGCTCTGCTGCTGCTGGGTCGCCTGCTTCCGCCGCCGCTGGATGGCGCGCTCCTCAATGGCCTGCTGGCGAGCTTGGTCCTCCTGCCGCCGCTTCCAGTCGATGATGAGCTGGTCGAGGTACTGGACGCACTCCTCGCTCATCCTCGTCTCGCCGACCTCGTAGCGGTAGTCTTTGACCGCCTTGCGCATCTGCAGCGGGTTGAGCGCCTTGAGGCCCTGCATGGTGGCGATGAGGCCGTCGAACTCGTTGAGCGAGCTCTGGCACTGCAGCCAGGAGACGAGCTGCGACAGCGGCGAGAGGTGTGCGTGGACGATGCTGAGCGGCAACGCATTGCTCCTCGCCCAGTCCTCGAGCGCGCTCACATTGAGCCGGATCTGCATGGCGCGCGACCGGCACAGGTAGCGCTTCCGCGACAGGACCCGGTTGAAGAGCTCGCAGCCGACCCAGAAGAAGATCTGCGACAGCCCCTGGATGATGATGGCGGGGTTGATCTCGTACAGCTGCAGCACGTGCAGCGTCGAAGTGAGCAGCGAGGTGATGGTCCGCGGCGAAGGCTTCGTGAGCAGATCGGCGGCCGTCAGGTTGCACGACATCTCGCGCATCGGAGACAGCACGTCGCCCAAGGGGCGACGTGATGGCGACGACGCCTCGGTGGGGAAGCGGTACTGCCCTTCGGGTCGACCCAGCGAACCGGCCTTGGCGGATGGGCTGCCGACGCCCAGCGACGGCGACGTAGATGAGCCCGGCTGGCTCGAATCCGATCCATTCTGCTCTCTGCGCCCAAAGATCTGACTGATGGGCCGTCGCGCGGCTCCACCGCTGTGGCCGCCACTGCTGCCGGCTGAGCTGGCCGCCGCCGATAGCGACGTCTGCTGGCCGATGCCCTTGACGCTGCCGGCCAGCGTCCGCATGAACTTCCACTCGCCCTCGAAGCGGACCTCGTCGAAGCCCTCGATGGCCTCGTGGTCGAGTATCGCCTGGTCGAGCGCCTTGTCGATCCGCCGCTCGGCATCGCGGATGACGAAGACGTAGATTTCGTTGAGCAGGTCCGCCAGCAGCGACCGGTACTCGCCCACCGCCTCGGACGCGCGCAGCGTGGCGTCCTTCTGGGTATAGTAGTGGAGAAGGCAGGAATTGTAGAGCCAGAAGGCGAGATAGGTCATGTCGGTCGGGTGGGCGTAGATGGATCCCTCGATCCGGTCGATGGCTCCCAGGAACAGCTCCTCGAGCAGCTCCTCGTCGCCGAGCGAGCATGCGTATCTCGCGCACAGAAACAGCACGTTGGCGGGCGCAGCTCGGGAGGTCCAGGGCGCTCGCAGCGGTCTGATTTTGGTGACCATCCGGTCGAGCAGCGGTGTCAGGTCGTTGAGGCCGAACACGAGCATCTGATCGCTGCGAACCTTGGACCAGTCGAACTCGACGGAAAGGAGGTCGCTGCCGACCTCTGCGGCGCCGCAGCCCGAGGCGAGGCCCGATGGCGGCACCTTTGGCACGCCCTTCCGACGAGTCGACCTCGAAGCGCCGCTAGCGCCGCTGGCCGACTCGTCGGCTGCGCCACCGACTGGCTCCCCGATCAATGCCGCATAGTCGAGCTCGAGCATGACGGCGATGTCGAGCAGCGCGCGCTTGCGCCCCTCGGCGACCTCTCGTGCGCGGAGCTCCTGGTCGGCGATGTGGGCGCGCTCGACGCGGCCGACGAGGCGCCTGGACGCGGTGATTTGACTGCTCGTCCGGCTGTGGCCCGGCTTGAACGTGCTGAGCGAGGATGCTCTCGAATGCAGTGGCTGACCGCTGTTGGGCCACGCCCCGCCCACCTCCATCGAGGGCAGCAGACCTGCCGAGCTGCGGCCCGTGCTGCCGGACCCTCCTGGGGACGACAAGCTGAGATCCCGCAGCTTCTGCGTGGTCGATGCCTGCATGCTGGCAGACACCTGATGTTCATAGATGAGGTCTGCCAGCTGGTCTCGTTCGACTTGCCCGCCAGCTCCCCCGAGCTGCTTGACGCCGGCAGCGTCGGGAGCTGCCGAGAGGATGAAGTCTTCGCAGCTGGTGCCCTTGCTGCTGCGGGCCTCGACGTCGGCACCGTGCTGGAGAAGGTAGGCAGCCAGGGTGAGGTTGGAGCTGTTGGTGGCCCACATGAGCGGCGTCCAGCCGCAGGCGTCGCGCTCGTCGACGTCGGCGCCGCTCATGACCAGCATGGTGACGCAGTCGACGTGTCCGGCGCACGAGGCCAGCACGACGGGCCCGGTGCCGTCCTCGTCCCGGATCTCGTCAAACGCGATCCGGGGTCGCCCGTTGGCGTCGATGCCGGCATCTGGACCGGCGATCAGAACACGCGCTTCGTTGCGCGGGTCGAGGAGCCAGGAGAGCATGTCGGTATCTCCGTTGCTGGCAGCGCGGAGCAGTGCTCGCCTGAGCTTCTGCTGCTTGACATCGGCCGAGATGGCCGAGGATCTTGCCAGAGACTTGAGCAGGTCGAGCGACGGGCACAGGTCGAGTATTGGGTCCGAGACGAGGGAGGCCTCCAGGTCGAGGATCTGAGGCGACAGCGGCGTCACCATGGCCTGATCTTCGGACGTTGGAGGCGCCTGGAGCGCAGCCGCCACGTCGCCGGACCCGTCCTGCACTTCCATGGCCCTGGAAGCGGGAAAGGCTTCTGCAGCAGAAGACTGCTGCGAGGCCGCCTCGAGGTGGGTGTTGGATATGTTGCGAGCGGGAAGGAATCGAAGCCGCGGCGATGGAGCGATGCTGTACCGCCTCGGTGGCCGAGCGGCTCAGGCCGGCACGTGGGTGAAGCCGATGAAAGGGAGCGTGGGCCCAGTTCTCGGCATCGAGCTTCAGCCGATGGGTGGGTCGGTGCGGGCTCCCTCTAGGTGCGATGGTAGGTTGATGCTGGCGTCGTGCTGTGGAGCGGAATCGGACGCGGTATGAGCAGGTGAGGCTGTGTCAGGCAGCCTCGAGGATGCTCGTGGGACGGTAGCAGACGAGGACGGTGTGCAGGGGCGCGCAGTATGAGCCTGTCGTCAAAAAGAGCGCAGTAGATGATGATGAGTCGGAGAGAGTTGACGACGACGACGACGACTATGGCGGCGGCGGCGGCGGCGAGAAAAAAGGACCGTGACGGGGGCCGTTGGGGGTGGTGTCAGGAGCAGGGTCCTCTTTGACTTGACGAAGTGGGCCGGCGAGCGGCGGCGGCGGTGTTGATCTCCGAGGTCTCCGCCGCTGCTGCTGTCACTTTGCCCGCCAGGCCATGTCCGGCGTGGCCAGCCAGAGCAGCCGGGCCTGTGCGTTGGGCCAACACAGCTGCAAGCAGGCCAGGTCCAGGTCAGGCAGCGTCCGGAAGCCGGATTTTGGGCACCTGCCAGAATTATGGTCCCGAAAAACAGGGAGGCCAGCGAAGAGCGAAAAAACCAAGCAAGGCCGGGCGAGGCCAGGAGGGAGGCCCGTCCGTCTGCTCGCCTTCCCTCTTCTCTTCCATCAACCACGAACCCAAAGGCGACGGATGGACACACACACACACCCATTGACCTTCCAGTCCCTTTGCGCCCACCCGACCTATCGGAGCCTGCCACCCTCGGTCCACCCTTCGTCGTTTCCCTCTGGCTCTTCGGAACAGAGGGGGCGCGCCGGGGGGGTGTGGCCGTGCGGTCCGGCTTGTCACGTCGGATGCCCACGGCGAAAGTAGAGGGTTCCTCGACCAACACTGCCGACTATGAGTGTGCATCGTCTTTCGTTTCCGTAGACGATCGCACAATTGTGTTCTGCGACAATCCCCCCGCCTGCTTCCCCATCTCTCCCCGTCGATCCATCTCTGCTCCCCGTCTCGCGCCACGGACGCAACCCTGATGCAATCTTACTCGACCCGACCTGCCCTTCACTCAGCCCTTGCCCGTGCAGACTCGACGACGACGGCACAACCTGATGTTGATGACGTTGCTTGCAAAGCTGCTGCTGGTATTGTACATGTGCGGATCGACGGGCCCTTGTTCTCGTTATCTAGCTCTAGATCATCATCGTCGCCAGTGGGACTCGCAACCTCGCCGCTGCTCAGAGCCTCGGGACGGCGGCGGCGGCGATGACGGCGTTCTGCTCCTCAAGGAAGCCGTCAAAGTACTTCTCGATGGCCTTCCACCCCTTGGCGCCCTGGTCGAGCGGGAAGACGGCGCCGACGTAGCCGTCGGGGCGGCAGACAACGATGCCGCCGTCGTCGAGCCCCCACTTGGTGTGGAGGCCGCCGATGCTCTCGTCACCGTCTTCGTCGCCGATCCTCTGGCCGCCCTGCTCGACGTCGTCGGTATAGAGCATCGCGCGCAGCGGTCCAAGGTCGGCAATCTCTTCGAGCTCGATGCGGAAGCGGTTCTGCTTGACAATGAGGAGCAGGTGGAAGAAGGGGTTGGCCTCCTCGGCAAAGCCCTTGCCCAGGCCCGTGTTGAGCGCCTCGGGGCGCTGGTGGTAGGCGCCGTGGGCGAGGTGGTGCGCCTTGGCGTTGGGGCGGAAGCGGTGGAGGAACGACGACGACGAGGAGAGGTGCCTGGAGAGGTCCTGCAGCTTGCTGCGGTTCTTGGCCAGGTCGCCGGCGCAGACGTAGATGCGGAAGCCGCCGGGCGCGGTGAACTGGATCTCGTGGATCAGGCGGACCGGCTGGCTGTTGCACCACCGCGTCACCCACGCCGGCAGCAGGCGCGCGCCCGGCTGCAGCCGGTCCGTCACCTTGGACACGCCGAGCTTCGAAGGGTCGCGGTAGTTGAGCACGTTGTCGGCGTAAAAGACGCCGGCGCCCGTGGTGAAGGCGGCGTTCCTGCGCTGGATGTCGATAAAGTGCTCGCGCTTCTGGGCCTCGGTCATGTTGGCCACCTCGGGCGTGTTCTTGGGCACCTCTCCGCTAAACAGGGCCGAGTACTCGGAGTCAAAGTCGATGAGCTGCTTGCCCGTCGCGTGCCTCTCGTCGTGGTACGTCGACAGGAGGACGTCGCGCTTGGCCAGGCCCTTTTCCACCAGGTTGATCCTCCAGGCCAGCGCCTGCGAGTCGATGATGGCCGTGTTCATGCCCTGGCCCGCCTTGGGGCTGTGCGTGTGGCAGGCGTCGCCGGCAATAAAGACGTGGTGGCCGGCAA